>NW_008675232.1:24735-49487 GCF_000695815.1 Acanthisitta chloris
CTTTCTGGGTCTCAGACCAGCAGATAGGGCTGGTCAGAGCTCTGCCAATGTCTGTGTGGTTCTGCTTGTGTCCCCCTTGTGCTATGGCATGTGAAAAAAAGGTGTTTTACTGACATACTGGTATTTCCATGGCTATACTGTGGACAGTGGCAAGCCTGAAGCGCCTTCTCTGCTTTCACAAATCTCTGACCAGGGATTAAAATTAAATTACCCTTTGAAACGCTGCTTGCTCACCCTTTGGATTTCATGGGTCCCAATGCTGCAGCCACACATTTGCCTTTTTACAGTGCAGTTGGCAGTAATGCTACACTTGTTCTTTAACTTTTGCAGAGTTAGGGGCACAGGATAATCCTCCCCTCTGTCCATACACTCCTTATGTCTGTGAAAGGTAGTTTGACATGTTGGCTACCACAGCCTGTAGATTCCTGGATTTCTGCTTCAAGCCAAGTAAGTTGCAGTTGACATGAAAAAGTAATATGCTCTCAAAGCTTATTACCTTGAATTCTGCATCGGTAAGATGGAAGGTAAAGACAAAAGTTGGAAAGGAGTGAGGAAACAATAAGATGGGTTGAAGGTCAAGAGGCAAAGGCTGAAGGAGCAGTAGAGTTAGAGGGTACCATGCTTCCTGCCCCAGTTCCTCTATCCCAGCTACTGATCCTCAGCAGCATCAAGGAGCCCCAGGCTCAGCCATCTATATCCATTCCTAATCCTTAGGCAGGATGGTATGAGCACCAGAGGAAATTCTATTTTTGATGACTTGCTGTATCTTTTCTCTGTTAGTCTCCTCAGAGGGCCTGGGCTCAAGGCCACAGCAGCATAATAGACCTACAAGAATGTGATCCAGTCTGTTAGAGGAGATGAGATGTCAAGGAAAGGTCTACTGTTAAAAAAAAAAAACAAAATCCCTCATGAAGGAATCCTTTCTGATGAAATCTTGTACATACCTGCAATTTTAATAGGGCTCAGTCTTTTAAGTTGCTGAGTAACTCCAACTCTCCCCAGTCAACACCTGTAGTCAGCAATATTCAGCACTTTGCAGAGTTATGATGAGAAAGTCAAACATTTGGACTTGATGTTTTGATGGTCTCTGTTAGGCCTGAAACTGTATTTTGAAAGATGAAATTAGAAAATAAGATAAAGTAAGCAATTATAGCCCCAGTTGCGCAGAGTGCTTAAGTATTTGCAATAAGGATGCAACTACAAAAACTGGACATGCAACTGAGTGTTCCTGTGTACTGGAGATATGCAGTACAATGGTGTATAGTGCTACGACTTGGAGTTAAAGTGGCATTTGATTGTATATTGTGCTTCAGTTTATTGATCTGACATTATCCTCTATTGTATTTGAGTTGTCTTTTGCTAGGTAATAAGTGAGCTCTAGTAAAACAAATAAATGGAACACTGTCAAATAGTTAAAGGTGAGTGAGTTGAGCAGTCCCTTAAGTCAACTTTGTCATGTCCCCACTGTTTTAAGTATGTGCCCTTCAGCTGTGCTGGGTGTCTTTTAGAAGTCAGAGTTAACTCCAGGGGTCTGAAATTTCTCATTGACTTTTAATAAGATTCATGAATGAGTGTGAGCAATGAGCTGTAAGGAACATTTCCAAATACGGAAACAACTAAACCAGACCCTAATACAGGCATCGATCAGTTTGAAAAATTAAATATCAAAAGCAGATAGAGAACAAAGGAAGTCAAACTTTGTATAGCAGAGAGCACAAACACTGATGTGAAGACTGACTGAAATCTGAGGGCATAGTAAATAAGAGCATCTGTCCTTTCAAAGACCACATTGATTAATAAAGAAATAACAAGCATTTAATTGGCTGCTTTGCATCTAACTGTATAAATAAGACTGGGAAATGCCAGCCAAAGCTACTACAGACAGGAGAGTCAAACACTGAATTGTTTGGCATAAAGGTGAGAGCTTCCATGCCTGGATCCTTACTAGAGAAAACTGATGCAGAAAGTGATGTAACTTACTAACTATTGCCTTATTATTTTTCTTTTTACTTCTGTGTCCCTGATTCCCTCCTTCTCTATGGGAAAGGGCTTTCCCTTCTGATTTTTCTGTGTTTCTCTAAGCAATGGAAACACACAACAGAAAACCATCTGGAAACTGGACTCAGTGCCAGCCCTATTCAGAATAAAAAAGATGATTTTTGATGCCTGATTTGGAGTACCACATGCTCTGCTGTATATCTCACAGCTGAACTGGAAAACTGCCACCATGCCCAGTTTCCAAAAGATCCTGGAGACTCTTAGAATACAAAGTCCTGCTAGGTCAGTGGATATTTCTCCATCTTTTCCGCACCTGTCGGGGTGAGCCACTCAACCTGAAAACTCTTAGTAGGAGTAATGATCTTATTCTGCTTTGTGCATTGCCTGCAGCAAGCTACACTTTACTCACCAAGAAAGGCATAACAATATACTAGGCAGCACAGATTAGACCATGTGTGGAAGGCTGTCCAGTTTTGCTCCTGCTTTACCTAAAGGATGTCGATAAACTGGAGCAGGAAACCACCAGGTTGGTCAGGGAAGGAACATGAGAGGAGAAGATGAAGAACTGAGGCTTGTCTAGATTGGAGGGGACTTGGGAGGACCTACGAGCAGCCTTCCCATATCTATAAGGTGTTACTTAAAAGACAGAGCCAGGCTCTTCACAGAAGTGCATAGCAGGAGAACAGGAGACTGTGATCATGAACTAGAACAGGACAGATTCGGATCTGAGGTAAGGAAAGGCCTTTTCTTCATGATGATAGTCAAACCCTGGTACAGAAAGGTTGTGGAGTCTCCATCCTTGGAAATATTCAAGAGCTAAAAGGAAAAATCCTTGAGGAGTGTGATCTGAATTAATTATTGATTCTGCTTTATGTAGGAGGTTGGAGGAGATGACCTTCTGAGGTCACTTCCAACCTGAATTATTATACAATTTTGTATCACTGAGTTTTCAGCCTTGCTTTGTCCTCTACTTCTGGCAGTGTCCCAGACACCTCCTCCTGTCCCATTCTCAAATGCCTACAAGTAATGCAGGATAACACTGTTGTTTTCCAGCAAGCAAGCCTTGACATGTTGAAAAGTGTGCTGGCTTTGAGATGTGGACAAACTCTCATTTTGACAAAGCCCTACCTTGTCTTCATAAGGGAGTTTCTTAGCCCGGACTTGTAGGCAACTGTCCCAGCAGAAAAACATTTGCTTGCCTTTCATGCTGCCATATATATATTTTATTTAGAATGATGTTCTGTTGTCTTTCACATCACTGCTCATCTGGAAGCTAGTATTTGACTTCTCAAAATGATGGCTGGCAAGAAGCCATCACAATAATTAGCAGGAAGACAGAATGGAATTCCGACAAACACTTAGCTGAGGTAGTTTAGTGTAACAAAAATGAAGATTCCTTTCTGCTTCAGCAAATGAAGAAATAATGCTGTCTAGTATTCTAGCCTCAAGTAAGTTCAAAGAACTTGTATTCAGGATCCAAAATAAAGTGGAGCAATTTTGGGGAGCAGGAAATGAGCCAAAGACACCAGATGCATGTACATTTAGGCAAAGAGACAGCAAAGCAATTAAAACCCATACAGCAAAACCAGAAGTTATTGACAAGAGTCTGAATGACTTCTTACATCAGGGAGGTGTAAAACATGTTTCACACCCACTCAGCAAATTGACCGATTCTGTACCAGAGTTCAGACTTATACCAGTCTGTCCCTGTGGCCTTGTAAATTTGCCTGGTGTGGAAGACCCTTCTGATCAATGCTAAAAGTCTAAGTTACTAATTTCCATCTGACTGCCTTATCCATTTACTCCCATCTGAACAAAGTAACTTTGTTAAACTTGTTTTCACTGTGAAAGAGGTGATTGTTCCTTCTTTTCAGGAGACAGACATTTAAGTCTATCCCTAAATTTATCTGTTTTGATATTCTGAAGCAAGCATCAGCAGACTGTGGTCTCTGAGAAGCCTTCAGAGTCTGCTTCCTCCCAGACCTTTCTGCACGTCTCATGCACCCCATCTGTTCAGAAAGTATTCATCAAAGTCAAGTAGGATTCCTTGCTTTGATTTAAATAGGTTTTTTAGTTGTCCCAGAAGTGGTGTCCCTAATTCAGTTTCCTATGCAGAATTCATTTTTAGAAGACTAAACAGAATGAAATTGAACTAGTTTGTACTCTTCCTAATTATGTTACTTGTTCCCTTCCTCTCCTCAGCTGACTTCAAGAAAAACCCAGAAAGCCTGTGCATTTCTTCAGCATCAGAGTCAGAATCCATACAGACTGTGCAGATATGAAGACATCATCTAAAATGTGTCCATGAATAGTTTAATATAATGATTTAATAATAAATGTGAAATAAACCTAGGAAAATTTAAGAGTTTACTTTCTACCCTAAAATTAGAGAGACTCAGAGGTCAGATTTCTAGTGTGGCTTAATGACATATAAAGTTTCTTTTTGGAACATTTGGTATTGCATCATTTCCCCAAAAATGTTACTTTTGGAGCTGAAATTTACCAAATTGGCTGATAATAAGGAGAGCAAAGAGTCTTTCCCAGAACACGCAGGGCCTTGGGTTCACAGTGAGGTAGGATCATCAGTTTCTCTATCAAAAGTCACTTCATCCAGTTCTGCTGCCTCGACAACTGGTCATCACTGTTTTCTTAACACTTGCTAAGACTTCACCAACTTCTTTTGGTGATTACTTGGGATGTGCCTGAAAACTTCTCTTCAAAAAAAAGCAAAATGAACAAGACTTTGCAGAACTTGGGTAAACAGGTTGAGGGGATCAAAACAAGGGGCACATTCTGATGTATGATGAATTAAGTGCTGGCATCAGTTCAGACTTCATTACATGATGATCCAGCTCTTGAACTCAGTGTGCCTTGTCAGTGTTTGAGGATTGAGGTGGCAGTAGGAGACACACAGGTGATGTAGAAATGATAAACAACACAAACTGATGCCCAGAGTTTCCAAAATAAGTACATAAATGACACATTTATTTTGGACATATCAGTGCTCTGTTTATCTCTAGTACTGTGTGTGTCGAGCAGGTTACAGTGACCTCCTTTACTTTTTCCAGGACTCTAACACCAGTATTCCTCACAAACTAATGTATTACATGCATCTAAACTTCACCAAAGGCTGACAAGAGGCATAGCTGGTTTTTTTCCCCTGAGTGTAGTTGTATTAAAACCATCTAAAAACTTATTCCAGAATAAATAATCATTGTGTGAGTTTGGTAGATGCAAATAATACATACAGTTGAAAACTGACTCTTCGACTTTCTTTTAATCCCATTCCTTTGTAGGTGTGGTAGCTCCTCGCTGGCAGGGACAAATTCTAATAACAATTCCCCCAGGGAGATAAGAAAAGTCAAACTATTGGTTGTGGTGAGACAACACAGCATGTAACAACAGAATCAATTATAACTGTCCTGTCATCAGATCAGCAGGTCTGTGTTGTGATTGATCTCATTCACCTTCAGTTGCAAGAAGCATGTAAATATCCTAAGATGTTTTGCAACTGCTGTCCCTAAGAGAACAGCCTCTTGTTGGGGTCCTTAGTGCTTTCTTTATCAGTACTTTGGTAAAATGATGTTTGCAATGCAAGGAAAATATTCTTTTGGAAAACACTCAGCAGTTCCTTGCAGCATGGTCAATGATTTTAGTGTCAAGTCTTAAATTAAAATACAGTGCTTTGGTTTGAATTTGGTTTTGCTCGTGTCTGGTTTAACCCTTTCTAACAGCTCAGTGCTGCTGCAGTTTTTGTCCAGGCAGTTGGGAACTAATTAGAGAGGATGACAGGTAAGAATTCATGATTTGTGGGGACAAAACAAACACAGTCATTATGGTACTCAGCTGGAAATGTGGAAGCTGTGAATGTTGGACTGACTCCAAGATCTCTTTCTTGTGTAAGAAATAGTTGCTGCATAACAGAAGCAGATTTCTTTAGGTTTCAAACATATTATTTTTCCTCTGTGTTTCAAGTGGCAGTCTGACTACTGCCAGTCCTGCCCTCCAACTTCTGTGACATACTTTGTTTCCTCCTCAAAGAAAACATTGTATTAGAGCTTAAAATGTAAAGACTAGGGCAAAACTTAAGTTGACATCAAAAGAGCAGAATTTCAGATACAATACTTCTGCACAGTGAAAAGTGCTATTGCTCAACTCGATTTCTTCCCTGGGGAATCAAAGCATTCAGGTAGGAGACAGCAGCTCAAGGCAGTTTTTCTTCCAATCACTGGGTATTCCCCTGGGTCTGTTTTCCAAAGGAGGAATGAACCCTGCCTGGTGATTTGAAGGAGGCATTGCAGAGGTGATGATTGTCTTTGTCAGCTGCAGTGAGGGGTGAGTAGATGCAGGTGCTGCCTGGCAAGCCAGAGCAAGGCAAACTCTCTGATGGGTAGGATCCCTAGGCATGCCCTTCTCCTAGGCATTACCTGTTATTTAGTTCTGAATGCCTCTCCTTTCAGATATGAAATTGGTAGGCTAAAGCAGTTTTCTGAAGCATCCAACTTGACAGGGGAAACTTTGGCATCTAGTTCTGCAGTTTGGCTCCTCTATGCTTTGCAAGTCTGCTACCTCCAGCAGAGGTGACACGGCACCTGTCGTACAAACACCTGCACTAAATTCAAGTTGAGAATACCTTGGTCAGATGTTATAAAATGAATAAATAGAACTTACTGTAGAAAAAGTTATAAAGTAAGGATCTCAGTAGTACCTGGAAAATAAATTACTTGAAATGCAAAAGTGTTTTTTTAATAAATGATGACACGACCGAATAGACTTTCCACTACCCAAACATTGTGTTTAGAAGACTCCGAATGCTCTCAATGCTACAAGACCAACAAAGGTTATCTGAGTTTACAGTAATAATCTGTCCTTGCAAATGAAATGGGCAAACGTTCATTAAAGCATCCTGCTGTATATTGGGAAGCTCTTAGATCATTAGTTTGTCTGGCACCAAGCCACTTGCCAAACTTCTAAGCGTGAGAGTTTGGTTTCTGAGTCACAGTTTTGGAAGATGCAGTAGCAGTTCAGAAAAATATATCAGAAAACAGTTCAGAAACCCTGGAGAGCTGCAAAGATGTGTAATAAGTATGCTTTTGAACTTCAAAATAGAAAAGAGAGAACCCATCAACCTACCTTCTGTATGCACATGTTCTTTTCTTCCTCTCCTCAGCACTTAGGTAACTATAAAGCAGCTAAAATCAACACACAAAATGTCAGGTTTGAAAAGGCATATGTGCAAAGAAAGCATTTTGGGCTGAGGATGTGGTTCTGAGCACTGACTGTACCAACAGTTTGCCCAGTAATCTGTCACCTGAAGTGAAAGCATGGGTTTTGGTCTTCAGGTGGGCAACAGATTTGGAACCCTGATTGTATCCTGATTATTCCAGGCATGATTTATTGAAGGGAGGGAAAAAAGAAGGGAAGAGAACAGGTTGGGAAGGAGGTTAATGGTGCTGTAGCCATTGCATTACCTCACCTGGGCTGTGTGTGAACATCAGCATGGTGGCAAACATACTTCCTTTCTGCTACTGTATAACAGGCAACTGTGACCCTGATAACATTTTCTGACCCCCTGTATTCACACTAGACTCTTCAGATCCTGGTTCTTAATTAGAAACCTATTCTTGCTGTGCCTTGCCAACTATAGTGAAATGAATTAAGCATATCTTGTAACCAATGGCCAAGGACAGTTATGTTGTTGAAGTTTCTTCTGGATAGTGGTAATTAAGCAAAACCAGTAAAATAGGCATAATCGACATGTACAAGAAGAAAACTAATTTTGCAGAGTGCTAAAAGCTTCAAGGAAGATTTTTCTGTAAGTTTATGCTCTCTTTATTGTATCAGCTACTGTGGCAGAAATGTTGAGGTGGAAGTAGTGCAATTTATTTTGAAGTGTTTTGAAATCCAGTAATCTCTCTATGATGAACCCATATCTACTTCAAAATGCTGGTCTTTGTATTATTATTCTGGTAACTTCCTGGAGCAGCATTTTTATAACTAGTACCTGTGAAACAGGCAAGGGTTGTCTGAGCCCTTCACAAAGTTTGTACTGGGTTTCATTAAGTATTATCATTTGAAAGTGCAGAGGAAAGAATGTTCATTCAAGAGAGAACATGGGGAAGAAAAGGTTGTATTTGACAAGTGCTGAATTGTTGAATAGATTGGTGTAGACATCAGTGTGGTTTCACATTGTACCCGAATCAATATGTAAGTTGTTTGAAGGCTAACTTAATATAACCATTTAAACAAATTGTTTCTTTTTTAATCTTCATGTCTAGGTTAAATATTTGAAATAGAGAAGACACTGTACAGAAAAGGAATATGTATCTAGGTGAATTGTTTTCTATTTCTGCTCCTAACTTTATATTTCCACTAACATCCACTGAAATGTCTCGTTTTCCCTTTATTAACAAAGTAATTGGCTGATGGGAACAGTTTGTGGTAAGACCCCTATCTCAATTGCCCCAGTGTGCATCTAAAGGAACATCACTCTTGTGGGATTGCTCTAGACTTAGAGCAGTTGAGTTTTACTCAGCATGGGTCCTCTGTGTTGGAAGAAACCTATTCAATGGTAAATAAAACCCCATCTTCCCCCCCAGTCTCCTACCTGTGGGTGACTGACCCTTGATAAATGTCAGGTGGAGACTGTCTTGATTTGGTACAGAACACTGAATTATTTCCTCAGCTAATTTTTCTTCAGTGTTCTTTTCCTTTTTTTTTACGCTCTGCCAACATACTCAGCACACAGGAAGCTTTTTTTTTTTTATTTGTATGTCTTCAAATTGTTTCAGCCTTTTGATTTTTAAAAGCAGAGAGGTTTTTCTAGTGGCAGTTTGCTTCTCTAGCAGTTATGCTACAGCAGATTATTTTTGAGGAGACAAGGGAAGCCAGAGCTGCTGGCACAGCTTAAGCAGTGGCTTTCTTCTGTAGCTCATGCCCAACCTCTCTTGAAGAAAGACCACACAGTGGGCTGAAGGTGTAGCTGAACCATGAACTTTAAGGTACTTAGCATTTTGTGGGGCAGAATTGGGCAGGTTTCCAAGAAGCCATACTAGATCTCCCTCTTCTCATAGACTAATCAGTTCTCTGTGCAAATCACCTTACAGCTAATACAAAATTAAGCAGTATGGTTATTTCCAGGTAGTTTTCTTGTCTGCTGTGAAACTCCTGGTGAAATATGAACTCTGTTGTAAACATTTGGTGAAAATGTGTTGGGAAAGTATTAATCTTACAACAGTGTGCAATCGGTTTCTATGCTGTAGTTATGTGTTTTCCCTTTGGATAGCAGAATGCCATTGGACAGCCACAGCTTGCTTGCTTACACACTGTCCAGGCAGCTGTTGCTACCTTTGGGATGAACGTAACAGCACTGCTGGTACAGAGAGATTTTCCTTCTTTATGGGAGGATGGAGAATTCCTTTAATGACATGGTTGTTAAAGACTTATTTTTGTACCAGAAATGCCCTGAATGCCTGGCTGAAGTCCAGAAGTCTACCTGTAGGGCATGTGCTCCTGTATGTGAGTTTGTAGTCTGTTCATTTATTTTCAATGTATGCAAGTTTTGCTTCCCTCTTGGCTTAGTGTTTTGCTGTAGTCAGCTGAAAGCCAGACATTGAGATCATGTTCTCGTTGTTTCTGGGTGTCTCTGATATTCATCATCCCCTTTTTGCTGTCCTGTAAGTAGCTTTTTTTCTTATGCTCTCATTTGCTGTATTCTACCAATTGTGCTATCTCTTTTAACCTGCTTGTGAAATATTTTAACAGGGTTCCATGAGCATCTACCATTCCTAAAGAACTTTAGTTAAAGAGCTGTGTTTGTCTCCTTACTGCCTTGAACAGACTCAGCAAAAAGAGAAATTACCCTTTATTTAAATGTTTGTGGCTATGTCAATGTTCTGCTCACTGGGCTTCACACAATGTGGAAGTTGTCTTTGTCTTTCTAGGCTCTCCTTTGAAACACTAGAGCAAGCTTCTTGTTTGGTATAATAAATGTGGTTAGATTAAAAGCCAAAAAGACTCCAGATTATATGTAAAGATTTTGTTCTTTGGCTGTGACTGTTGGTGCTTTGGGGAGTTCCCTGCTGAGCAGTACAGAAATAGGTTCAGCCTCTCTGTGGGTGCGTATTTTCTTTCTTCAGAGGGGGAGAAACCATTTATGTAGCCCTTCAGATGCAGATTGCCCAGTCAGTTCTGCAGAGATATCTGCATTATAGCCAAGTTTCTGGAGCAATCTGTGGCCATGAGTCTGAGGTTGAGCACTGGACACAAACAGTTCTGAACTGAGCACCAGTAGCTGCTTGTGCTTGGACCTGGCACAACAGTCATTACAAATTTGAGGGACACTTCATAGTTTAGGGAGGAGTGTTCAAACTTCTCAAGCAAACAAATCTTGCCTTTACTTTTTTCCCCTCTATCAGAGTAAATGAGCCGGGCTTTTATGGAGGGGTATCTGCAGGGATTTATTTTCTGTCAGTACTCTCCTAAACCTCTGTTCCATTGAACAAATCTGTAGTGGTTTGGTTGATGTTGTAAGGAATAGAATATGACCCATAGTTTTAAAATGAGAATAGCATACAGGTCTGTTTGATGAAAGGTCATGCCTTTTCATCTGCAGTCAAGAAAATGTAGAATTAATTCTGTATTTTTTAAAAGAAAAACACAAGATATAAATAAAATAAACCTTTCAACTGCTCATTTTAAAGTGAGACATAAAAATGTAGCTGAGAAGACCAGAGAAAAATGTTTCATATGGAGCCTGTAGTCCTTAGTAGCTCTTCACAACAAGAGGTCATATGCAGAAGGAATCCCCTGAAATCTCACCATCTGCAGTTTTCCACCCAGATTCATGCAAAACTCTAGGGAGGAGGCGTAGGCTTTACTCATCTCCAGTGTTGAGTGGAGTTTAGGAAAAGAGAATCCACCATCTCTAAGGATGTGCACTCCTCAGCACAGCATGACAAGCATCCTTCTTGGTTTTGACCTTTCAAATATATAGGTCTTAATGCAAAAGTAAATGCCAGTACATAAAACAAGGACTAAATGTTTTGAGTACTACAACATCAGCATAATCCCCCAACGATCTGCACTTGTGAGTCAGTATCACTTTGAGGTTTTGTTTTGAAAAGCTCAACTCATACTTCCACAAAAAGCTTCTGTGGAGTTTCCATGAGGCAATGCAATTAGGTCTGTGTGTTTCTGGAAAGATGCAGCTTTGTAAATGTGTCCTCCAAAATGATCTTGGTTTCAATCTATCTAGAAACAGAAGTATCAGTTTGCAGTAAGATTCACTCAGTGATAGTACCTTAATAAGACAAAATGGGGGGGGCAAGTCCCACTTCTAAGGAATTTGCATGGAAAATAAATTTAAAAAAAAGAGAAATTAATTTACATTGCTGGATGTCAGGCTGTAATATGATTCTGCTGGCAAAGCTAAAATAGGAAATGTTCAGAGCTCATAGATATTTTAGAACAGGTCATTAGCTTAGCAGATGGGAAAAATTTGTTTCTGAGCATTCAGCAGTTCCTGAACTCACATGTTACACAGGTATGTATACACTCTGGCCAAATGCCATGGAGGCTGCAAAACCTGAAGAGGAGCTTGCAAGGGGGGGGTTTTTTTCAGTTAAACATAAAATCCAAAGGCTACTGAGTGTCAGTGCTAAACAGTAATCTTTGCACAATGAGAAATGGGTTATTTCAGGTGCCTTGTTCATCAGCATCAGAGTGCCCTCAGCAAGTGAGTGAAATGGCAGATGTGAGTAACTTCCCCTCTGCAGGTTGCTCATTATTCTGTCTTTCCGTGGGGAGGTGCTGTCTGGGGAAGAACCTCTGAGGGGACAGTGGAGACTCTTGCTGTGGTTCTCCTGTGGGACATAGTGAGAGAGGCTGGATGGGGAGGGGGGCACTGGCACTTTCTGCATGGAGCAAGCATGTCTGGGGGTGTGAATTTGTTGCTCTACAGGGACAGAGAAAGAGCAGGGAAGGCATTTGAAGCCATGGAAGAGTAGGAAAAGGGGAGGCAGGGCTGGTGCTGCATATCTCAGGGTAAGGGAGGATGGAATTGGAGGATGTCCCATCTCCTGCATGACCTGTGTGGCTGCCAGAGTTTGACCATCTTGGTCTCAGTGCTGGATGAGAGCACAAAGGAACCACCCTCCTTTGATAAAGCCAAGCAAGGTCTGGGCTTTCCATGTCTCCTTACACTTTAGGAAATGTCCTGGATCACTGGAGCTGTATACAGGCTCTTTCCAGAGTGAAGAAACCCAGTGAGCTCATGTTTGTGTGCAGGGACAAAACCAGCAAGTGAGAATTTCAGAGACAGCGAAGAGCACTCACCATTTCTGTAGCAACTCAAACTGACTGTCCTGTGCTGACTTGCCCTAACTACTGGCAAGCCACTCTTCAGGAGCAGTTGGTGGTCTCTCTCTTGCCTGGGCCCAGTAAAAAAGTTTTATTAAAACTGCTGTGTTTCAGGAACAACATGGTTCCAACAGGCCCCTATGCAGTGGGAGTGCAGATTCCTTTACACAGTGAAAAAGTTTTCAGTATGAAAATCCTATTCAATTCTGCTGGAAAAGGAAACAAACTAAAAACATTTGCTCAGAATGATCTTGCTTGTTGCTTTTGCTATTCCTCATGAAAAATGGCTCTGCTCTAACATTTCAAAATTAAACCCACCTCTCACACAGAATATAGCAGACTAAATGTTAAAGTGAAGTTAAAAAGATGAGGAGAAAGCAAGCTGATTGTTAAGCTTTTACAACCAGAAGATTCAGTATGTGGAGCTTCTACTTAAAGTGGTGTGTATGACAAATTGGAACAACACTTGATGACTTGTTTATATTTTGGTTTCCATCCCTCCACTTTTCCTTAAGTGTCAATGGCTCATGCAGATTAAGAAAGTTAAATAAAAGTACTACAGTTGGTGACATCCCAGCTAAAATAGATTAAGGGTCCAGCTGTACTTAGAATCATAGAATTGTACAATGGTTTGGGTTGGAAGGGATCTTAAAAGGTCATTTAGTCCAACTCCCCTGTCATGGACAGGGACATCAGCAGCTAGATCAGGCTGCTCAGTAGCCCTGTTCAACCTGACTTTGAATGTTTCCAGGGATGGGACATCTACCACCTCTCTGGGCAACCTGTTTCAGTGTTTTACCACCCTCTATAAAAAACATCTTCCTTATACCTAATCTAAATTGACTCTCCATCAGTTTAAAACCATTACCTCTTGTCCTATCACAATAGGCCATGCTAAAAAGTCTGTCCCAATCTTTCTTCTAAACTCCCTTTAAGTACTGAAAGTCTGCAAGTGCTTCATTCAAATCATTCCTAAAAAGTACACTTTAACTTTCTACTGTCATCTTTTAAATCCTCCTATATATACTGGTTGTTTTCAAAGCCTCATTACCATTTGGGATATAAATACACCTTTTTTGGCTTCCCATTTGAAGGATTTTGTCCACATGTTTCAGTAGCAGGCCATGTTTACTGATCATTTACCATCTGCCCTAATTTGAGATAATTTTAATTGAATGAATTTAAAATACAAGAATTCAACCATGTGGAAATTACCTGACTGCCAGCCTCATACATGCCTTGGAAAGGTCTGTTTGGTGCTTGTTCTTGAACAACAGATAGGCTATAATATTATGGATTTCCTTTTAGGGCTTACTGTTTTGAGAGACAATAATTTTCCTCAATTGCCAAGTAAGCTCAGAGAGACCATAAAATAATTTCCTTAGTATATTTTGCTAGAATTTTGATTGAAATATGTCTTTTTTTTTAACCAAACTAGTCTATAACTGTGAAGCCCTAAGATAAGAAGGCTGTTTTAATGCCCTAAGCTAAGGACATTGGAGGGTAATAGAGATGATTTATACTTTCATAAAATAGAAGTATATTGAAAGACTAAAGAAATTAAACCAAATGAATCCCAGGTGTAATTCTACTGACTTGTTTAGGCTTGTAACTTGTATGAATTTTGCCTATTAGGCCTATTCTCATAGGAAAAAGAGACACTCTGAAATAGCATGGAAGTCAGGGAGGGATATTAATAGCTGTGATCAATAGTACCCTTTCACCAGAGATGTGGAGGAAACAAATGGAGTCATCTAAAAATAGGAAGGCAGGCAAAAGTATAGTACTGCAGATAAACCCTTCACCTGAAGCATAAAATTAATCCAAAATAAGTTGTAAGGAAAAGTTTCTTAATGTGTACTATGGATAATTATATAGCCTATTTGTTTCCCTCATAAGTCCTCAAGGGGTTGTGGGCTTGTGGATTTTTGATTTATTCCATTTATTTCATTGGTGATCCTCAGTGGAGCAGTGTGTAACTGGCTCATTCCCAGAAAATTTAAACTCTTTCAAACATTTGAGCACCCATATTGTTTATTCTGTGGAAGATGTTTTTCCTCCAGTCTCAACATTTTCCATCAGAGGAGTAAATCTGAGGCTTGCCTTGTTCTGATCCTTTGTGCCTGTGAGTGGGTGTAAATACCCTGCAGTGTCTGACCATTACAGTGCAGTCACAGATTTTCTGCTCCAGACAGATAAGTAGAGACTGTATCATCAGGTGTCTGATCCACTGGAGACAACTCTTATCAGCAAATCTTTCTGGGACAAGTCAGACTCAGTGATCTGCTCTTGAACATCAAAGATCTCGTTCCAAGTGCTGTCTCCTGTCTGTATTATCAAATTTCAGTAGAAGCAACAGAAGCCTTGCAATTAGATAAAGTTAAGTACATGCACAACTGCAGGGTCAAATTGTAAACCTGTTCTATCAAGATATGTTTCAGTGAATTGCAATTGATTGAATTTATTTTTTTTTACTTGCAAGTTAAAGCCTATTGTAAATATAATTGGGAAAGTCTTGTAAATCAAGGTCATTATTTGCATTACAAGCCCAAAGGAAGACAGATTTCTTAAATCTCAGCCTATTTTCTTGGTGAGTCACCTTGGGATGGGGCAAATTTTTCTACCTGTAATTTCATTAAAATCAGTAAACAGGACTACGGCCAAGATTAAACAGGTAAGCTCTAGAGGATATGACCTGAGTGGAATTATATTAGAGTAAGCATGATGTATGTTGGAGAATGAAATGAAAATGAAAAAATGATCCATATATCGAAGAAATGTTGTTTCTGAGGCAAAAAAAATATGCTAAAGTATAAATAAAATATAAATGAAACATACAGAGCAGGGAACTGAGGGTCCAGATTTAAAATGCAATTTTCAAAGACCGTGCAGCAAAGTCATATAACCTCTCAAAATGTAGCTGTATGTCCTATTGATTTTTTGTCTTTGTGAATGTCAAAGTCACTGGCATGTCAAGCATAGCAGTAGGAAACTTCAGTAACTCATTAAAGGCTGCTTCAGTGTACCAGGTTGAGTTGCAGTTGAGAGTTGGCTCCATTTTGTCTGTATGTCTTCCCTTGAGGGCAAACAGAACCAAAATGATTTCACAGAACTTCTCAGCACCTGTGGTGGCCTAAGAAAATGGTAAACTCAAAGTTTTTCATGAGAGAAAATGTCTTTTATTGGTTAGAAAAATGTAATTGGAAAAACTTTTGGGCAGAGATGGCTTTATAGGGTTATCCTACAATAGTTCACTTATATTGGATAAAGGCCTTTTACTACCCTTGAACTGAATTAATAAAATAATATTTTATTAACTAATTAAACATTTATTGACTTGAGAAAACACAATTTTCTTTCCAACATCCTATCCAGTGAAGAATGCCAAATGAAGTATTTTGGATGGGATTTCCAGAAGCATTTGTAGATGAGCCAGAAGAATAGTTCAGGAAACCCACATCACTCGTGAATTGCTAGAAGCAACTGAAGTGAGAAACATACGAATAATTATGGGGGAAAATAGTTACTCAGAGCTCGTGGTAAAAGCAACGAATGCTGAGACCCTGAGAACTGTGTTTGAGTAAGTGTTGGGGTGATTTCTGCAAGATATCTTAGTGGCTCTTAGGCTGATACTTGCTGTTTGTGAAGAGGATGGTAGAGGTACTCACAGCAACAATAAACACTAGTGAAATAGCAGAAGTTGTCAACAGGTTTATCAGTCAGACTGCTGCTTAAGGAAGCTAGCAGAATAATAAAAACTTGAAGTGTTAGATTTACAGACCTGCTCATGACAAAGACAGGCAAGCTTTGTTGCAGTTGCTGTTGTAAAGAAAATAAAATTAGCCTTTAGAAGTATGTTAGTACTTTAATTGGAGGCTTAAGCTGACCTTGGTTTAAATGCTGTATCCAGACCTCTGTGAGTAAGTAGCAATTTAATAGTAAGTTTCACTTCAGTTTTTGTTGATTTGGTTTGTGTTCATTTTTGGTGGATTTTTTGTTTGTTGGTTTGGGTTTTTTTGTATAAGAACAGACTGCTATGAGTAATTCTTGGTCTGGAAATAGTGACTCCTCCTTGTGTGTGCCTGGCACTATGAAACCAGAATGCAGAAATGAGAAATGTAAATAGGAAAGTTTTGCTCCAAATTGAATTAAAGAATGGTGCTTGGATTTGGTTAGATTTTTGCTTTTCCAGAGTGCTCATCAGATATAAGCTATATCATTACAAGACAGAGAGTATCCTGTCTTATCTTCAAGTGAAGAAATGCTAAGGGGTGTGACTGCAAAACTGGCTAAACCCAAATATTTCCACATCAGTAAGGTGCAACTGAGCTGACCAGGGAAGAAGTCCAAGCACAGGGTGGGATGGTCTCCCAGACTGATTCAGGCCATAACAAATACAGCTTATAGGTTTGAAGAAGGAAGAATCATACAAGTAAAATATGATTAATCTGTTTTTATATATAATTATGGAATGTTATCTGGCTGAGACAAAGATAAAATCAGAAGTTGGCTTTCATTTGCATAACTAAAACAATAAAGTGATTCTGAGAGCTTGTCTTGCTTTTTAATGGAAGTCCTGTGCTTTGAAGGCTTAGGGACTTGCAAGGTGCCTGCAGCTGTTCACATGCAATTCCTGCTCACTGCCAGACTGTTACCACCTAACTGCTGAATGGAAAGAAGCACTGGCTTACATCCTTCCAGAGTTTCATGATGGCAAGATAACCCTTTCTCCAAACCCACTTCTACCTGCAGAGTACCCTCTGGAGGTCTGAACACGAAATAAAGAGGGACTTTTCTCACTGGAACAGAGATGCTGGCAGGGCAAAGAAGGTGCACACTTGTGCCGAACCTCTCATTACAGCTGCTTGTTCTTTTGATCACTCCAAATAATATCAGTCTGTAAGGGCTGTCACTCCATATTCAGTTGCCAAGACATCACAGTATGTGCCATATCAACAAAATAATTTATCCCCCTTAAAAAATATATAAAACCAAATTCCTTAGTGTAGTAAACTGCCCTTGTATTTCTTGTGCAAACTCTTCAGGTTTCCTACTTGTGGATGTATTGAGATAATTACACACATATTCTTTTAATCAAAAAAGCACCTGCTTTAGTGCTACCTAGTTAGTTTGCTGCTAATCCATAGGTTCTCTGTCATGCTCATCTTGTGAAATGAAAATTCTGATGAATGACCAAAATATAAGAAGAATTAGGTTGGTCAGTTGTTTTGTTTCCACTGAGCTTCATTTCTTACTCTGTATTGGGGGATGTGTTTGATTTCTTTCCAGCATAGCTAATGAGTTAGAGTAGAATTGTGTTTTCTGTGAAGTCGTTCATGTCTGTCATGGCTCTTGGTCACTCACAGACATTGGAAAAGTGACATCTTGCTTGCCTGGTATTGACTGCCTTCAGCTAATGTCACTTCATTTATTACTTGCTGCAGAAAACTTCTGATTCAGTTGTCAGTATCATGACCTCTTCTCTCTCCCTTATTTTCTTTCACAAGGGGAAAATTGTGCCATTACTTAGAACTGCTATTAGTTTGATAATGTGTTCTCCTGTGCATCAGAGTACTGTGTGTACTCAGGGTCAAACACAGCTCACAGCAAAGCTTTCTATTCTGTACAGGTTTGTAGAGGATGAACCACACTATCCTGTGCATTCTCCAGAAGCACAAAAGGAGCATGACTAATAAGTTATGTGGCTTTTGTTTCTCTTGTCTTTCCCATGAGTATAATATTGCCTTTATGGAAGTGTATAGAAAATTAAACAGAAAGTTTCAAAGTACCATTCTGAAGAAAAAAAAGTCCTATGGCTTTGGCCAAGGTTATCAGATTCTGTGCCCCAAAATGATGAGCATCTGAACAACAGGATCATGACTTTCATTCAGAGCTTCTGAGAGCACTAAGGCAGGAAATGGAGGAATGGTGTAATCATGATATTCGAGGCTGACCAGTTTGGTATTAGGAAAATCATGTATGGAAGCCATTTTTTTACATTATCAATAAGAATGGTGCTTCTGGTGCAAGAGTGCAGAGCAAGTCACATATCCAGAGCAGAAGTAACACAAAAGACACTTGTGTTAAAAATCTGTCCAGCTGTGTAGAACCGAAAGTGAAAACCTGTTATACATAAACCAGACTTTCAAATATCATCCCCAAAATCATGTCTTATATGGGCTGTAACATCCAGACTGAGACAGATGTAGGACTCAGACCTTTTCTGCACTGTAGGTTTACTGAGATGGGATATAATTTTGTTTCCCTGTATGGGAAAACAGCTCATGAATTTTTTAGAGAACATGCACTAGAAAGGCCAGCTCTGTTGGTACAGGAAACCCAAATCATCTTTCTAACATGTAATAATAAAAGGAACTCTTGTTTCAACTTTTGTGGTGTATTAAAAAGCCTGAAAGCTAACAAATCTACTTGTTTTTCCTTACTGAATCACTTGTAACATTCATATAGTTGGCTATATTTCTTCAGTGTATTAAGAAATGTGTGGTCTCTTGTCCTAAGCCCCAAACAGAATCGAGACCCCTGTGTTTGACATATGTATGATAAAGACCACTTGTTTTTCTTTCCGTGTGCTTCCCAGTGCTAGGGTTCCCCATGTGTTACAAATGTTACTGATGTGAAAAAACACATAAGAGGAATTTTTCTCACAAAATTTGTTATACAAGTGCCCAGGTTACTGTTAGTCACCATATTAATCTCTAGGCTGTCTTCCTTAAAAGCATGGATGCTCCTAGGGGTTGCTTTTTAACTTTTCTATGGTCCAGAAATGTCTCAGGATAAAGCATAAAGATTATGTGAGCACATATAATGAGAATGTTCCTATTCTGAGACCTTTGGGAAGAGGAGGCAAAGCCGTCAGGATGCAGCTGTAGCAGAAGTGGATGTGAAAGTGTGGCAACTGCATAGCAAGGAGATGTGGTTTTCATCTCAGTTGCACAGTGGGAAGTACTTAATTCAATAAGTTTTCTGTTCTCCTTCCTTAGAAAGTTTTGAACCTGTAGGCTTTGAGGGTAAAGGTGCTTAGAGACCTCTTACTACTTACAAGTAAATAAAACCAAACCAAACACCACTGAAAGGACTCAAGTTCTTTCTGAATATAGTAAGATGCTAAAATTCATCTTGCAGTAAGAGACCCCCGAGACAGAATCAGTCAATCTGGCTCTGAAAGTCCTACTTGGCTATTGCATTTGTCATCTGTTTGTGAGAGGAATTCATGCTTTCCAGTTTGTTCCTACTAAGGGGCATTCAAAAGGAACAGTGTTTTGGAAGTGTAGCTTTCTCTGATAGCATAGGCAGAGACTATTCATAGGACCTAAGAGAAAGGTTTTTGACAAGTGCCTGAGTGGCAAGGAGTGATGTGTTTGGTCTTTCAGTCTCCTGTGCGGAGTTGCCACAATACCAATATCAAGAACCTTTTGACATTTCCTGAGGAGTAGTTTGTCCTTCCAAGCAGAACAAAACCAGTATTTTGTCTGTGTTAGTAGAAAGATCAGGAAAAAAACCAGCTTTCACAAATACTTACCATGGATTTATCAACTTCTTAACAGATAAGAATGAGGAAGAGGCAGCATTGACATTTAATATGGACTGTGGCACCTGCTACAACTGAGCACCATGAAGCATTATTTCCTTTGATCCTCAGCACAAGTTGTTTTAGGAGACTTATTTGTTCTTTTCCTTTGTCATTTATTTAAATAAATTTTCACCAGCTTCTGTGACTCATTTTCCCCCAAGGGGCTGGCTATGTTGCCAACACAAGAAGATTCTAAGATTAACAAACTAGTCCTCTCTCAGAGAAAATGCTACCGGTAGTTTACTTGCCATTTTTTTTGTCTGAGGATGCTTACTCGAATGCTTGATAGATCAAGTACGGAAGCAACTTGTTTTGAATAATGTCTATCATATATTTGGAGGTGACCTTAACTTTTGATTTATATGGAGCTAAATGGACTTAAGTTTTTAATATCTGTTCTAAGCCTACTGGGGAAATCCTTCATCTTTGAAATATACTTAGAGAACATCCTGTGCTAGTGTACGTATACACAGTGTAAGTATAGAAAAAACAAAGGTGAAAACATAATGATAACTGCTACGTATATAAAGGTTGGTGTACTTTTATTATTTTTAGATAGCTACGTTTGAGTTACGGGCGCCAGATGGATGGATAATGATCAGCTGATTTTCTGTCTGACAGATGTTCTAGATTTGTCCGTGCAGACTTTTTTAATCAAGTGCATAAATCAAAATTCATGTGTCCTTCATCATCTTCTTGGGTTGGCTAGTATTATGCAATGAAGGGAGATTGCATCAGAGGAGAAAGAGATGTGCTGGAGAGGAAAGGGAGGGATTTGAAACAAGTGCACAAGATGGAAAAGGTGAAACTGTACTGCAGGAAAGAGTAGTTTTCATACAGCATGAGTTGTAGAGCAAATTTTCTCCATTTAAAAAGTAACCATTTTGGGACCAAAGCATCCATGCAGGAGATGAAAGAGTGGAAAAAAGCCCACAAGGCAGGCTTGAGAAAGTCTTCGGTGTGTTTTGATATTTATGTCATTCTGTAGATCTTTGTGCTGATGAGAGAATGTTGATGCACATACTTCTATGTATTTTCTCAAGTTGCATTCTTGAGTGTCCATGTATAGTTTTTATACTTATATAATTTTGTCACTTATGGAAAAGATTGATTGGGACTTGACCTGTTTTCATGCAGGACAGGAAACCTCTACTTAATCTCCAGGTCAGAACTTTCAGTTACTGAGTTTGGTTAGAGGAAGTGGTTTTCTTGCACATTCAGGTCATCTTTCAGACTCCCAGATTTTACTTGTGCCTTCATTTCTTGCCAAGGATTCATTTCTTTTATTATAAAGTATTTAGTGATACAAATAAGATTAAGAATATTTATTCTTGGTTTTGAAGTGACACAGCTGAAAGCTGAAAGGCACTTTGAGGGAGAAAATGTTTGTGGTGGAAATGCCAGGTCAGCATAAATAATCCAATTTCTGCCCCTTCTTTCCTGCACATCATAGCAAGTCATGTTTGATCTCTATTTATACTGAGGTTTTGTATCCATGAAATAAACCCACTAATATTTCCCAACTTTAGCAGAATTTTAGAAAGGGAACTATGAAAAACACTAACATGATTGAGACTTTCCTTATCCAATTCTTATTCTAAATCCAGCAGCTGTCAAACAAAAGCTAATAGCTTTCCATCAGATTGATCTCCAGCCCCATCTGTATCCCTTCCCACACAAAGCACCAACCATATTTACACAGAGACAACATTCCTGTTCTCACATTGCACAGAGAATTGCAAGTAACTGTTCTTTTTAATTGAGTAATGGATACCTAATTATTAGAAATTATTAGAAATTATTAGAATATTAGAAATTATTAGAAATTTTCAGAATTTATTGTGTAAATTCTGGTATGATTGTCTTTTACTAATGGCAGTTTTCACACACTATCCCTGTGTGCCACTTGCAGCTAAGTATCACCTTCTTCTGCTCTGGTGTTGCTTAATCTGTTGCCTGGAGTGTGGTCCTGGCTGATCCAAAGCCCATTTTGGTCAGCAGTTTCCCCATTCAGTTCAATGGATTTTGAGACAGGGATTGAGGGAGCGAGCACTGTTGGTTCTATTATTTCCAGGATTGAATTATTTATTAGATAAAAGTCACATGCACAAGTGGAGGTCAAACCAGGCTAATAAGGAGCAGAGGAAAACATGTGGTTTGATATCTGCAGGATAAAGAAATTTTATGAAGAGTCTCAGTTTGGTTTTTGAAAGGGTTTTTTTTGTGGGTTAATTTGCTGCTGTGTTAAATGAGTTTTTTCTAACAAGATTCTAAATAAGAATCTGAACAAAATTCATAATAAAGAAAACATGCTTTATGTCAGACTGTATGACAACAGAGTTTCAGTTCCCTTCCAAGTAGTGGTATGGCAAAACCACTTAAAAAGAGGGAACAGGTCATAAAAAGATCTACAGATGGCTGGCAGATAGGGCTGTTGCTGACCCTATTCACAGGTTTCTTGTAGGTAGAGAGTTGTTAGCTGTGCTAGTCTGATGTGCAGATGGCACCGCAAGGAAATGCACAGACTTTGTTTTATCTTCTTCTAGGACACAAATAAAGCTTAAGCACTCTGTATTGAAACTTATGGCTTTCAATAACGAAAGAACCATTGGGCAAAGCCTCTGGCTGTTGTATCGTTGAGCAGGTGATTAGCATCCATGGAACTACAGCTGTTTTCTTCTTCTGTTTGTTCCACATACAGATGTTGCTATGAGGAAAGGAGTCAGCAATGACTGATGTGGAGCCTGTGGTGACAGATTTTGCAGCATCAGGACGGGCAGGCCGACGGAACGCCTTACCAGATATCCTGGGCTCTCCTGCTGGTGCTGGGACTTCAGACCTGCCACACAAACTGGCTGAGCTCTCTGTTTCAGAAGGTAAGGGCTGCTCATTCAGAAAGGGACATTTTTAGGCAGTCATCCTTTGCTTTCTCCTGAAGACTTCTGCTACCACACAGTTTTGATGTCAATACTAATATTTCTTTCTTCATATAGAATTAAATTCAACTTTCCAAAGCAGTTATCACTTCTACCTCCTGAAGAGACAAGTTAGTGTTAACCCAGACTAAGTCTGCCATATCCCCCACAGGTTCAGTCTTTAGCAGACTGGGGAGACAGTTCAATGCTGGGAGCTGAATTGCAGCTCCCCTGAGGAAGAGCAAACAGAGTTGCATTGCTGGACAGCTTGGAAAACATTAGTCCAGCTACAGATTGGGGTCTACTCTTGCACTGAGGTAACAGCACAAGACAGCAAGCTCTGCTGTTAATCCAATGACAACTGTCCTAGCTCAGGCATATACATGAAAAGTAGGGTTTATAGCGATTTACTCCTGCAACTAAGCTTTCAACTTTGCTATCTGAGACCAGTTCCCTATTTTGCCATGTCCTTTAACTTGATAAGGTGCTCTGTTGATTTAGCATAGTTCTAATCAACACCAGCTTTCCATGTGAGCTCTTTTTGCTTCCAGAGTGACTTCAGGGTGATTTTCAGATTCAGAAAAATCTGGTTTCTAATGCCTATGATGTGAAAATTATAGGTTGGCCCTGAGCATGGCTTGCCCCTACTTTTTTAAGTTTCTGATTTTTCAGGAAAACTTTTCTTCTCATGCCCATCACTGTTGCTGCTGTGACAAATGCCACAACAACAGATGGTCTCACATCCATGAGCAGTAATGGTGTGGGTGCAGCACAGGGGAAGGCAGGTCTGTGCTGAGGTGTGGAGGGCCCATGAATCTGAACTGAAGTAGATTATAGGAGGATTCCTAGTCTACAAGGATGCATGTCCTCCTTTTACATTGCCCAAAGCAATTACAGTATGCTGACTTTACAGCCTCCTAAAGCACCATACAGGCTGGGGCAGATGATTTCTTTGATAACAAATTGTTCTTGCCTTGGTGACTTGATTTATATTCATGTATTTGGGGTTCTGTAATCTAAACCTGACATGGACCCATTGATGGACTGCTGGGCAGGTATAAAGAACATTTCCAGGAGTGAGAAGGGACTGAATGATTACATCCTGACTTGAACCTGGAAAAGAGAGGAAAATAAGAATCAGAATGGAGAAGGAATTACTTTTGCAAAAGGAAAGTGTGAAGATTCATGAAGGAAAGAGGGTGGACATAAATTAAAAATGGGAAAGTCAGCAAGGTCAGACACCCACAGGCTGCAGGGCAGTAGTGAGGGGAACTGGGAGAATATGGAAGAGCAGGTGGGAAGGGCACAGTGTCAGAGCACATTCAAAGTAAAGCTGGGAGCTGTGTGAGTCCAGTTAAAACTTCTTTGTCTTGAGGAAAGATTTTTTCCCTATTAATATGAAAATTGTGTCTTCATCAGATTTTCTCCTCCTGGTGTGTACAACTGAAGCACCGGAAATCCATTCCAAAGTACAAATGGTCACTTAACATTTAATGTTCTAGTTTTCAAATATTATGGGGTTTTTTTGTTCCAAATAGCTCTTCCATCTGGCATGGTAGGGCTCCAGCAGGAGGGAACTGTTTCCCTTATCAAAGTGGAGGCAGATGGAAATTTATATTGTTGTGAGTGTCAGGAGCTGTGGAAGAGAAGTGACTAGTCCAGCTCACTGAAATATTCATTGCTATATTATGTGTAACTAACCTATGCATTGTTTAAAGCAGTGAACCTTGAGGGAGGTGCACTATGTTAAAGCATAAAACAATATAACAGCTGTAGATAAGTTTCTCATGTTTATTTCACTTTGGCCTCTGGAAAGTTTAGTAATTGGAAAGAGTATACTTTTGAAAGCAGAAAAGAGTTCTCTCTTTGGTCTTTTTTTTTTTTTTTTT
>NW_008675232.1:49541-53377 GCF_000695815.1 Acanthisitta chloris
TACAGCATGGCATAAAATGAGTATTTAGCCCACCAGACAGAACAGTCCTCCTCTCCTGGTCACCATCCAAATGCATTAAGAAGAAATAAAACACAGCAACATTAGTTTTAGCAAAATGTACTGATGCTTTCTTAAAAATACAAAGTCCAGCACTGCCAGGATTTGAAGAACAGTTAAGAGCATGGAATTGTCCTTTTGTAATTGACATACAGCTGTGCCAGAGCATGATGAAAGGGAGCAGATTCTGTTATCAGCAGCTTACAGTTGTGATAATAGGAAATGAATACAGGATGCAGTTAGGTCCACTCTGATGGCTTGGATGCTTTCTGGGGATGGGAATTCCACAAGTATCAGATGGGAATTACAGCCTTATTGTGTTGTAAGTAAAACCTTTGATGAGGCAGCAAGCAAACTGGAAAATTCATCAAAAAGGAAAGACAGTTTTGAAGTTCAAATACTGTGACAGGGAAACTGCGAAACATCTGGGACTCTAACTGGCATCAGGTTTTGCCTGTTTCTGGCTTTAACAATAAGTTGTTAAAAAATGAAAGTCATTTACAGATCAGAACAAAGAAGTTGGATAAATGAGAGAACTGGAGAAGATGGAACATGTGGTTATATAAAGTATGCCCTATTTTTTTCTGCTCTGAAATTCAGATTCAGTGAAGATTATGGGAAGTGGTGAGGAGGACTCTCTCCATCTTGTTTCAAATTTAGCTAATGCTTGCTGGATCATACATTAACTCTTTCTGAAATGCTGTCAGCTACTGTCATGGTGAAAAGTCAGGAACAGGATGTGCTAATATTCTTTGTCTGGTTTAGAAAAGAAAAGAGACTTTGCTTTATTCTTTATGGATATACAAGGATCATAGCAGTGTGATACAAATGCCCATGTATTCTACAAGCCACACCAAATTAATGTTGTCATGAGATGAACAAGAGAGATTTTGACACCAGCTGGTTATCTTGGAGCCTAACTCTGAAATGAAGACCATTCCTGATCATCCTCTGGTGGTGCATAAGTTTTGGAGGGCTGAGACTTTCCACAGGTGGTCTGGTGAGAGCTCGTACTGGAACCATGTTAGACAGTTGATTGGTGTCACTGGATTCCAAAGGCTGAAGAGGAGGCTGCAAGAAATTTGAGAGCAAAGAAGCTATACTGGTCTCCCACATTTGATAATCTGCCTTAGGGCACCGTTCTGCTAATAACCTTTATTTTTCACTATTTTTTTTTCCTAGGTGACTGTGTATAACTATCTTGACACACTCAGCAGCTTAGCACCTGTTGCATGCCTAAGTGCTACTAACTATGAGATTATATTTCGTCTAACAAACTGTTTTCCTCTACCCTGTGTGCAAGACTCCACTTATATTAGACATCCAATCCCTCACAGAAGCAGCCAGTAGAGGAGATTGCTCTGTCTCCCTTTCCACAACAGTGCTGTGCTACATGATGCTGAAGGGTGTTGAATAACTTGGTTCTTTATTTACCAGTATAGAACTCTGAAGCCTTCAAACCTCTGAGCAGACTTAAAACATCAAGCAAGTTCTGCCATGAGCTTTACCTGATTAATTGTGTACAGCATTATATATTTGCTATGATATATAGAGACCAAGATATATAACTCTTTTGGGTGTTTGTGATATTTTACATCAAGTCTCCAGGGCAAATGGCTGAAAATGTACCCCTTCGATTACTACCGTTAAAATGGAAGACAGTACATCCAGATGTGCTGAGCAGACCTCTCCTTGCCCCCAAAAACTATGGGCTGTCTTAGATTTGGGTATTCTGTTTTCACTGATACTGCCATGTGGGACTTGAAGGTAGTGGGAAAATTGTTATGGTTTACAAGGAAATCAAGGCAAGAAAAGTTCCTGTTTCTCATGAAGCAAACTTAAGCATCAAAAGAAACAGCGTGGAACTCTTCATCTAATGACCAGGCACTCTGGGGAGCTTTTACTTATAATAGTCATGTAAGCATTCAACTCTAACCTAAGAAAGAGTGAACTTCTAAATCAGAGTAACAAAGTATTCCTCACCTTGTGAAGACAGGGTGAATTCAGGTACATATTTCTTGGCAAAGAAGGTCAGACAGATAACCGGTGTGTTCATAAACTGTAATGTTACCTACCTGAAACCAAGTAGTGCTCAAAGGAATGCAATATTATAACTTGACTTTGGAAATGACCCATTAAAAAAAGAATAATGGTAGTACAAAGTTATTTCCAATCTGTTTCTTATAGCCAAATGCACAGTGATCAGCATGTGCAAGGAGCAGGCAGATCAACATGAATAGGCGATTGCTTTTGGAAGATGCCTCTGCAAGTTCTTCATGTTTTGAGTTAACCTCTCTTTCTAAAGCACCCATGACTGTGGTAATAAAGAGCCAATCCAAACAGAGACGACCAGTGAACGCAAATATTTACTGCATTAAAAAAGCTGCGAGAATGTGTGTGTGGTATAAATGTTTAATTCTGTCTTTTTTAGATGCAGGAGCAGAGGGTGGAGAAGTACCATCATCCAAAGCCTTGCTGGAAAGTCAAGAGGCAGAAGCAAAAAGCAATGATTCCTAACACCTAAGCACTGCTGTGTTAATGAAACGCATCAACAGACTTTCCAGTTTCTCTCTGTCACCCCTCCTGAAGTGTGGTAGCAACTTTAGCAGCACAGACATGATTTTGCAACACACTTGTACCTAGATGACATTAATGTGGATGACATACTGTTTTTTCTACTGTCATCCTCCAAAAACAATGTTCTACACATCCAAATGGAAAGAGAACTAAAGAATGTATCTAGTTTTGGGGTTTCTCATGGTTATAGTATTCATCCTAACTAATCTCCTTTGATGGTTCCCATTAATATACCTAGCAGATGTACCAGTAACTAATAAAAATCCTCGTTCTTAATTTTCCCAAACAGCTTCTCTTACATAGAGGTGTATTCACTCTCCCCAACATGATATTAAGTATATATTAAATTACAGACAATATCTGTAATTTATCTCCTGAGATTTTTGTTCTCATTAGACATATGTAGATGGGTGTGAGAAATAACAAAAAAGGACATAATTTTTTTCTCCTCCTTTCTCCAAAAGGTTTTGTAAACTACTTAAACACCAGCATTTGTTTTCAAACTCTCTTTAGCTCTATTTGATTATGGCAGATCATCTCAGTTCACCCATTCTTAGAAGTCTTGCCATTTCTGTCATTTGTTTTCAGGCTGAATATTCTAGCTGTTCATGTCTATCTAAAATAAAGTAGCTGTGTTTGTATATGATGAAAATTATTTAATCTCACTGTGGAAATTAAATATCATATTTTCTGCCTTCTGTTGACTGCTTGATGTTTCTTCTGTATGACAATTCTATGCAAATTCTATGATTCTATAATAATACTTCAAACCTCATGGTACATATTTCTTTATTTCATTGGGTTTTGCTTTATTGCTTGCTGACAGTGAAGGTGTTTCAGTTGTTCTGATTTTTACAGATTTAAAGCAAAGGTTTTGCTCTACTCAAAGGAATTGTTTTGCTAGGGAGGTCATGCCCCTGAATAAACTTGGCATTCGTTCCCTTACTGTAGGAGACCTAAGATTCAGGTACAACATGCATCTTCACTGCAGCCTGGGGCAGCAGCAGTTTATGTACTTCTTTGAAACCTAACCAACACGGAAATCGAATGCTTTTATTTACGCACTGTTGGGCTGTACCCAGACAGAGGAAGCATCTCTGATGGGTACATTCCACATTTGACTGGTATTCCAGATATAAAACATTTGTGCATTCTACAGCTGGCAGAGAGCTTGTGAGAGGCCTCTGCACACCTTCCATTCC
>NW_008675232.1:53403-66892 GCF_000695815.1 Acanthisitta chloris
GACCATTCAGTAAAGGATTCAGTTTCATTCAGTCGAATTGACAGTTTCCTCTACTTAAACCTGTATTCATTTAACTAGTTCAACATCCCCAAATTTTTTTCAGTTCCAGCAAAGTAAAATCACTTACTCCACTGGGGCAAAACAAGTGGCTTCAGAAAGTCTGAGAGACTGAAGTAGCTGACACAGGAGGATCAGAATTTAAATACACTCTTGTTCTGGGTTGCAGTTCCATTCTTATATACTAGCCTCCTTTATAGCATCACAATATGTAAAACTGATAAACTGTAATGATACTGTAACCTATAATGATCCCATGGAAATCAAGTAGTTGAGTATTACTGAAACAGAAGTCATTTTATGCTTCAGGTTGAGCATATGCTAAAGTGCTCTTCTGGGTCATGACCTATATTGAATTCTGCATTTCTTTCACAGTTGCAGCGCTGGATATATTTAGATTCTTCTCTTACAGAATACAATTTTTCTTATACAGAATACAGACACAGACATTGAAATTTGGGTTACAGGAATAGATACTCCCAGTACTTTGTTAGCCTAAGATGGTTTGAAGTTTTTTACTACTAGAACACCAATTATGAACCAGCTGAATTTCGGAAATTATTCATGTGCTAAATTCTACATAAAACATTCCACAGCCATAGACATACAAACACCAATTATGAACCAGCTGAATTTTGGAAATTATTCATGTGCTAAATTCTATATAAAACATTCCACAGCCATAGACATACATGGAGTTAACTGCTCACAAATATATAGCTTAAGACTAGTCAAGGTGCTGCTGTTCACCCTGGAAACTCTACTGTGAGCACTCTGGTGCTTACTCTGTACTTGGGCTGTATGAACCTGTCATTGAGAATACATTGCGTAGAAAGAAGAATTTTAACAGCAAATTTCAAAAAAATGCAGAAGCAGTAAAGACTAAGATTAAAAATGCAACTCAATTAAAAGCAGGATGAACATTTTTTAAAAGATCTATAATATGTTATACTATGTTAGATACGTATTACCTAGTTGCAGATTAACCAAGTTACAGATGCACAAATGCTTCTTTGCTGCTTGCATGTACAGTGTGTCTAACAGTTAATAGTCTAGACTGCATGAGAGAGCTCTTTTGTAGCTAGTTCAGATAAAGAAGAGGAATATTTAGTTATGCCTCAATTTTCTCAGACCTTCCAGTTCTGAGCCAGATGCATATTTCTGACCAGTAAAAACAGAACCACAAACTGCTCTGTGTGGGAGACATTGCACCATATAAACTTTGGTCAGGAGCAGACTTTGTTAGCTGTGCAGTATGCTTGACTTGGGCAGATGGGAGCTAGTCCCATTAGAGCTCTCTGGGGGCCTCTGTGCAATGCTGTCCAGTAGTCTGGGATTTGGGCAGGGTTACTGTCTTAAGTTAAAGCTGGGAAAGCTCTGGTTCACTTTATGGTTAGTGTCTTGAAGATAGGTAATAGTCCTACTAAACTTCAGCTGAGCCTGTAAAGAGCAAATTAAGTGCTTCTGAATATGTTTGTCACTGAGCCAGTTTATCCAGTTTCAACCATTATCAGACTGTGCCACCCTCCCTAATGGCTCAACTAATGGGTAATTGATGACAGTACATTCTTTTAATTCACATGGCCACAAAGTTATGGCCCTGAATCAGCAGGATATTTTAAAATATGCTCAACTTTAAAAGTGGACTAGTCTCACAGGAGTCAATAGAACTACTTAGGTACCTAAAATTAGGTACATACTTAATTACCCTGATAAATTACAGCAGCAAACTTCTATTAAGGTTAATCTGGTATTACAATGCATTAATCCCAATTGCCATTCCAGCAAGTGTGACACAGGTAATAGCATCTTTTTCATCATCTTACAGCACTATCCTGGGCTTCTTTAAAGCAAATAAATTCATTTTAGTACCAAACAAAAAAGGTAACTTTGTTTTCTCCAAATTTTAGAACTTAATGAAACAATTACTCATTCTTACCCACTGTGCATATTAAAACCCCCACAAACGATGGGAAATACCCATGTAACTTTATTGTGCATATATAAAACAAATTAGGTATTTTGAATAGACATAAAATTGGCCTCAATATTTTCCAGATGTCATTAAGAAGGTAATTTTCTTTGGGTCAACCCTTCATCAGAAGCATCAGTAGAGGTGGATGAATATATATGCTGAGGCACATGTTTTGTTGATATAAAACAGGAAAGTTCAATTAATTATCTGAAATGCAACAAAGGACCAAATAGGTTTCGAGATATGAGACCAATTATTAGAACATTCTCACTTGAAGTATTCTTTAAAAATGAAGCTTATTTGCTATGATTCTTCATGTAACTGTCTCTACCTGTACTATATACCATCATTCTGCTGTGATACTGCATAGGCTGAGCTTGGAGGGATGAATGCTTGTAGGCAAGGAAGTTAGTCATTGGAAACATCATATATGTTTGCACTACCCAAGACATCTTATTTAGTTATATGGATCTGTGATCTGGCCCACAGTGGCCACTTCCCTGTTTTGCCACTTTCATACAGTGGTGATCATACAAAATTATAACTGCACTTACATTAGTTAAAAATTACAACAGAGCAGTGTCTAGAAGAGGCTTAAACTACACTTTGACACCACTATTCCAAATAGCCTTTGTGTATCACTCATATCAAGAAGAATACTTCAACATTTAGCAAATTAGGATTAGCTGGTATTCCTCTCTTCTGTCTGCTAGTGCTCTCTGTGTGATAAACCCATGAAAAGGAATTGAACAGAGATTTCTGCATGGATTTCTCCACTGGTTTGGCACAAGTTATATTTGGTATGCTTAGTAAGCATAAGCCTCAGCTCATGGTGATTGTGGGTTCCCCAGGGTCCAGACAGCACAGATCAGTGGGGCTAAGCCCCAGAGCACTTTCTCTGAAGCGGAGTAGGTAGAAATAGCAAAGGCTTAAACTGTCCTGCCACCTAGTGGGTCTGTCAAGTAGATTGTGTGAGACAGGGGAGTGAAACAGTTTATGAGACCACAACACCATTTGCAGAGGGTGCAAACTCGCCTGGTGAGAGGTTGACTGTCTCCAGCTATCTTCGACGTTCACCTCAGGGGTTTTGCTAAGGGCCCAGAACCGTGTTGCCTCTGTGCATTTGGAAATCTGGGTGATTGCAAACAAGAGGCATTTCATGTTTCAACCCATAAAATCTGCTGTAAAACAGATGCCCAAGTCTGGCTTGCAGCCTACCCAGACTTAGGTGCCTGCTCTGACATTTGGACTAGAGTGCCAATCCCACCACAGATGATTGGTTTTGACCTTTTTTAGGTAGAACTCAGTTTCATCTTCCCAACCGGAAGCTACTCTACTTTGGCCAGTAATTAGCAATTATTGCTGACAGCTGGTTGGGTTTTAATTATTATTTTGGTTTATTTCCCTCTTCATCCCAGTGGTGTGTTCCTGTCTTGGGATAGTTCATATCCCAAGATGGTTGGGAACGACAGGAAGCCTGAAAGCCATTGCTTCTCCTAGTCCTGTGCCTAATGCCAGATCTCTGGATTTTAATGCAAGACTTACATTTGACAGAATTATTTTTTTTTTGCCCTGGGTGCTATGGGCTTTTCTGTGTTAAAAATATATTCAACAATTGCTGACACTCTGGTCTTTAAACTGGAGAGACATGGATTTGATGGATGGACCACTCAGTAGACAAAGAACTGGCTGGATGGTTGCAAGCAAAGAGCTGTGATCAATGGCTCATTGTCCACATGGTAACCAGTGATGAGTGGTGTTGTGTCCCGGCTGGTGCTGTTCAACATCTATGTTGGCAACATGGACAGTGGGATTGAGTGCACCCTCAGCAAGTTCACTGATGACACCAAACCGTGTGGTTTAGTTGACACACTGAAGCGAAGGGATGCCATCCAGAGGGACCTTGACAGGCTTGAGAGGTGGGCTGATGCCAACCTCATGAAGTTCAACAAAGCAAAGTGCAAGGCCCTACACCTGGGCTGCAGCAATCCCAGACTGGCTGAACAGAGAAGTTATTGAGAACAGCCCTGTGGAGAAGGACTTGGAGGTGACAGTTGATGAAAGACTCAACATGAGTTACAGTGTGTGCTCACAGGCCAGAAAGCCACTCAAATCCTGGGCTGCATTCAAAAGAGTGTGGCCAGCAGGTTGAAGGAGGTGATACCCCACCTGGACTACTGTGTACAGTTCTGGTGTCCCCATCATAAGAAGGACATGGAACTGTTGGAGCAAGTCCAGAGGAGATCACAAAGCTGGTAAGAGGACTGGAGCACCTTCCTATGAAGACAGGCTGAGAAAGCTGGGGCTGTTCAGTCTGGAGAAGAGAAGGTTGTGTGGAAGCCTCACAGCAACCTTCCAGTATCTGAAGGGAACTTACAAGGAAGCTGGAGAGGGCCTCTTTGTTAGGAGCTGAAGTGACAGAACAAGGAGTAATGGGTATAAAGTGAAAGGAGGAAAATTTAGATTAGATATTAGGAAGAAGTTTTTTAATGTGAGGGTGGTAAGACAGGTTGCCCAGGGAGGTTGTAGATGCCCCAGCCCTTGAAGTGTTCAAAACCAGGTTGGATAAGGCCTTGAACAACACGGTCTAGTAAAAGGGGGGTTAGGACTAGATGATCTCTAAGGTCCATTCCAACCCCCTAACATGCTATGAAACTATTAATTGCCTACAATGTAAAGGGTCCTGGTGTGAGTATTTTCACAATCCTTGCTAGTGCTTTATTCCAGGGACTCTGCTGTGCAGGGACTGATGCTGTAAATCCAGTGCTTATGCAATGTATGGAAAAGCTAATCTGTGAGAAACTGAGTTAACCTTACTGTGTATTTTAGTATTTTTTTCCCAGATCCCTTGAGCACGTTTGCAAACGGTACATTAGCAGGGTAAACACAAAGAAGTAGCATGCGAACTGCTGCTAAGGCCCAGCAGTATTCCAGAAGCAGTTTCTAGTAACGCAGCCGCTTTCCTAAGGCTCAGGGAGCATCTTTCCCCGGCAGCCACACGATGCCGCCCGAGCCCGCGCCAGGCACACGGCCGAGCCGAGCGCTCCCGCAGCATCGCCCCTGGCCCCGGCGCACAGCGGCTCCGACGCTGCGGAGTTTGGGTTTCCTTCGGATGATCCGTCACACGGCGAAGGGAGAGAGCCGGGCAGCGCCCCGGCCCCCGCCCGGGGAAACAGCTTATCCACTATATCGTTACTTCTCGCCCTCCAGCACAGCTGTGGCTCCTGCCCAGCCCCCGAGCCCCTGCCCGGGGAGACAGGCTTTCCCTAGCAGCTACCTAGGCAACCTCTGCCTTCCAGCAGACAGCCAGGGCTGAGCCATGGTACCCCGGCCACCACAGAGGGAAACAGCCCTTTAAGTGAAAAATAGAAAAACTTCCATACATGGATTCGTGGGAGGACTACAGATTTTGAACCTGCTTCTTCCTACCACCGATTTTGTACCCACCTTCTATCGCTCAACAATCCCATCCCGTTCCTTCCAGACCTCTGAATTACTCATCGAACTCCATTCAGAGTTCACTCCCTTTCTTCAGTGCTCACCCCTCACTTCACTCACTTACACCCCCTTATGCCCAACATCAACTGTTAGTGTTTTCAACACCCAGTATAAGAAATTAATCTCTTTAATTGCATCTATATTTGGTAAAATGAGATGGTAGAAGAACAACTCATTGGGAATCTTCCCAGCAACTCTTGGGAAGATCGTATGTATCAGACAACCTCATTAGAAACCCCTGAGCTATTCCCTGAACTGCCCTTGTCTTGAGCATGGAGAGAGGGAAAGCTTCTCTAGAAAACAAGTAGCATGTGATTATGCAAGCAGAGATGGTGTTGCAATATAAGAAAGTGCTGGAATAAGTTTCTTTAGGGCATCTTCTTTCAGACAGCCTTTGAACTTTGTGTCCTTTTTTTTTTTTCTTAAGCGTGGGCTGTTCTGAGTCAAGACTTCTAGGTAAATTTATTAAGGATAAAATGAAGTGTTGAAATATAGGGAGTATATTTATGGGCAGAGGATAAAAGGGCAATGAGATGGAGTTAAAGGCATGAAAGTTGTGCCATCTTTCTTCTCCATGGCCCTTCTTTTATCAGAACAGCTGAGCCACTTGTGGTGTGAGAGAGTCAGCCCGTCCCGGCACCCTTCACTGGCTCTGGACTCTGGATGTTTTGAGCTCTGGTTGCAAGGCTGATCAGCCACTCAAGAAAGTTTCAAAGGTCTGGAGGAAGATGTTATTAGAAGCCTTGTTTAAATATTGCAAGATTAGCTAATGATTTTGACCAGAGAGGATCTGGATTATGTTTACTACTGCTACACTGAGGGGGGAATCTTTTGAAACATGTACACATGAATGTGTAGAATTAAAGGAATAGTGGCTGTATCTATACTTCCCCACTGGCAGTTGCTGCAGTACAGGCCAGAAAGTGAGTCTCATGATTATCCAGGCAGGGACTATATGCCTGTTTTCCTTTCTGTGCATATCTGTATCTTTTCCCATAGTAGACTTTGTATTTGGCAAAGTATGAACCCACACTTAGCACGTGGGATGTGTTTTTAAGTTTCCTGGTTTAGACTTGCCTATTGTGACTACCTCATGTGTTTTCTTGCATAATCCAGGATACAGACCTTCTCTGAATTAGTTCCTGCATCATGTCCAATAGCTGTGGTTGTCAGCATAGTTTACAACTTGCAGGGATGAAAAGTCCTGTAAGGCAGTTAGAAAGTTGGTCTCCTCACAGTTAAAGTGCACTTCATTTTTGATATAAATTTCTCTAGGCTTAACTTTCAGTGACTGGAGTTTTGTATACCAGGCTGAAGAGACCACTGTTTCTTTGGGATTGTTTCCAAACAGCCAGTATGACTGACATTTTCCCCAAGTTTGTCTTGGTACTAGTCCCTGTTAAAACCTAGTAGTGAACTATCTTAACCCTACAATGCTTCAAGTTGCTCTAGAATTTCGTGTTCCGTGAAGTTTATGTGTTTAGACTCGTGAAAACTCAGAAATGGTCACACACCAATATGCAAAGCAGGGATATAGTTGCACTCTTGAATGAATCCAGTTAGGTCTGTAATTCTAGCTAGGTCACCCAGCATGAGGTTTCATTTCAAAAGCACTTTTACCTGATCTGTGTCAGGCATTTGTTCATCCATGGCAGGCCCATAAATTGATAACCTAATTAAATTATTTATCAAGACTGTGGAATTCAGACATTTTTCTGGGGTGCATTACCACTGATGTTTAGAACTTCAGAGGAAACAGCTTGCTCTGGGTGACAGGTTCCAATTTAGAGGACAGAAACCCAGAAGAGTGTGGATCCAGCTGCATCTGGGGGATCACTTCTGGCTCCAGCAGGCTGTGACTATGTCCTATTAGTACATAGCTGAGTGGAACAGAGGAGGACCTTAGAAATATCCAAACACAGGTAGTTAATGAGCTGAGTTTTCACTTTGCATCTGTTTTGGAAATTCAGTAGTTGTTTCCTTAAATTTGTAATTCAGTCAAATAAACCAAACTTACTTTTCATCTAAATCTCAGCTGGTATTGAGAATGATTTCAGAATATTGCAGAAAATATAAGTGCTTCATTATGGACAAACAGAACGAAGGTACATTGAGCTATTCCAGAAATTTCTTAAATCCAGCCCTGTAGACTTCACAGTTGTCTTTTGTTATGCTGCAAGGATTTAGTTTGAGACTGATTATACTGAATTCCAAATAGTCACACTTATTAAGGATTAGACAGCCTCCATAGAGTATACAAGGGCTACAGAAAGAGAATATTCCATTTAGGGGTCACTTGTATCTTTACTACTGTAAAATTTATATTGATGATGATAAAAACAATTCCCTCCTTTGCTCTAATATGGAATCCTTGGACCTTATTACAGTGTTTCCGCTCCAGTAATATTCTTACCAGTCTGCCCTGAACACCAAATCTACACAAATCTCTCAGAATCAGTTGCAACAAGTCAAATGCAAGTCATCTAATCTCCTTAAGCCTATGTGATATTTTCCATTTCTCCATATAAGGATTATTTTAATTCAGTATATTCATCTTACTCACGTGTCTTCTAAATTTCTCTGAGTCATTATTACCTCTGAAATAGTCACTTATTTATGAGACTGTATTTCTTTCTTCCTTCCTCAGTGCATGACCTTATATTTGCCCATGCTGAAACTGTATGTCTGGAAAGCTGATTTCTTGTATTGATTTTACAATAACTAATCAGATACTGCAAGTGACACCCAGTATCAGACATTTCTATTAGATTTTAGAGGCTTTTAAATAGCTTTTCTACTATTAAATGCAAAAGAAAGACAAATATTGAAAAAACAAAGGCATAATAGAACCAAGTTAAAGTAAGTGCATCTTCAATAAATAGAACCAGGAGCTAGGCAGGTGTCTGGCTTTAGTGCAGGCTAATTCTTTGAGGAGAACGTCTGACTTGAGTACTCTAAATGGTAGATACAGAAATATTAGACAACAGATAACAACCCCCTCAAATGCCTTTAAGAACCAGAGAAGACCCTGTAGATATTTAGCAGAGTTTGCTTACTTCTTTAAACCACTGCCGACCAGCTGTCCTCTCAGCTTAAACCAATCTGAATAAATGTCTAATAGTTCATAATGAGGTACTAGTGAGTATTTACTTTCCAGGACTCTCCTAATCTCATGTCACACCAATTTGTAACATAAGACAGAGACTACAAGGATGAAATTCATGATCACAGGCCACTTCGTTTTCACCAATTTGCAAGTAACACCAGAATTAGAACTTAACATGACTTGTGTCTAATGTTAGCCTGTCCTGGCATTATTTTGGTTGAGCTTTTACAGTGGCAGGAAGCCCACTGAACATGCTCCGAAGTTTTGCCTAAGGTATGCCATGCTCTGAAGAAGGGATATTGCATAAACATGCCTTCCCTGCTCCTGCCTGTATTACCTTGCACCTTTGCCTATCATCTGGTCGGCAGCTTCAACAAAGCTCTTCCCATGGCATTTATGCAGCACGAGACTGGATTCGCAGAGTTGCTTTATACCTGGGGCCATTCTGTGACCACTTACTTGTGTGGCTGCATAATCATGTCTCTCCTCCATATGGCATTTATCTTTTTTGTTTAAACTGGGATTTCTGAAGAGCTGCCCACCAATAGAATAAATAAACCTAGATTTTTCTCTGTGATTCGCCAACTAGGACTAAAATGGTTTATTTTTATTAGGAGGATCGGCAAATCTCTTAGACAGTTAGAGGACATATGAGATAATTTTAGTTAAGGACATTATACTGCCCTGTTTGACATTAGGTTTATCTGCAGCACCAAAAATCAAATCACACTCGTCCCTGAAGCAATATCATCCCATCTGACACAATAGCTACTAAAATCTTGTCATTTCTGTGTTATACTGCGATCAAAGCTACACAGAGATTCACAGCAGGTCTTCAAACAAGCTTCAATGTGCTCAGAATACCCTAGTCTACTGTCCATAAATGGAGGAAACTTCTCTCAGCTACACATTATTTTCAATTTCCTTAATTCAAAAGTAGCCCCCTGTATGTTTCACAATGCTAAGAGTTTTCCAAAATGCCTAAGTGAGTTAGGGCCCTGAATAATGTTGGCTTTCAGTGGGATTCAATGGCCTGGTGACAATCCCATTCAATGGGATTTTAATGGGATTCAGGCTCTGGTGTCACTGCTGCCCATTTCTGCACACATGGATACAAGAATCTCTGCAGTTCCAGGATCTTCGTTGCCTCAAACACAGCAATATTTGAATAATGCAGTCATCACTAAATTGTCTTTAGGTCTTGCAGTATTCCCTTAACTACTGATCAAACTCTACAGAGTAGTCCATTCCTGTATATTGTACTGCAGAGATGGTGACAGGACAGAGGTTTAACTGAACTGGTATAGCAAGAGTTCCTGTGTTAGATCCACAGAGGGACAGAGCAGAATGATAGAAAAACCTGACTTCAGCCATTAGCTGCTCCAATCTCACTACATTTCCACAGCCAGAGTACTAAGCTTTTAGTGACTGGCTGTAGTGATTAGGTGCTCAGCAGTTCCTGACATTGACTATGAGGAATCCATTCATGAGAGAAGCTCTTGGTCAGACTTTTCTACCACAGGAGCCTGGTGGTCATCCTGTGGTGCTCCCCCACTCTCTGCACACACTTTTATTCCTGAACAAGTGATTATTTTTTCTTCCAAGTACAGAATGAAGGCTGAGAACCTCATTCTCTGGATGTCTGAGGGTGTGCAAAACAGGGATATAATGGGGGGAAAGATAGACAAAAACCAGGTTTTAGGTCCTGTATTTGAAGGCTGAAGGTTAGACCAGTCTCACATTCACCCTGGATGGCCTTTGGAAGCCAGGATTACTCATTACACAGGAGTATCTTGCCACAGCATTTTCATCTTTCAAGGAGGCCTTGCACAAAGAATGCAAATGTGCCTTTTACACTGCTCAGGTGGTATAGAGTTTAGCGAAAAGGAGAATGAATCCCTGGGTGTTCAGAGAGGAATCTCCAGAGATACCTTTCATTACACAGGCATTTTATGCAGTCTGTTAAAACCATCAAACTGCTGACAGTGTAAAAGAACTTCCAAGCTGTCTCTTGTGCAGCAAGCTAAAATGCACACCAGGTCAGTGTATTTCAAGCTGTGATCTCCATTCCAGCCACAGTAAGGCATCTATATAGATCAGGATGACTTGTACTAGTTGTCAACATTAACATAATTCTCAAGTAAGGATCCACAAGCAAATACAGGGCATAAGATGCTATGGAAAACATTTTGGGCTGTGGCTTGTCACCCCACAAGGAGTCAATATTGTAACATTTCCTACTGTTGATTTATCCTGCTCCCAAATCAACACTAACACAGACAGGGGAGATCTCATAATCATAAAACCGGGTGTGATGACTATGGCAACCTATCTAAGCAGCAGAAGGAAAGAGAACGTTTTAGCAGACCCTGTTTTACATCCCAAGCATGATGCGAAGTGTTAAAGAATATATTTTTCTTAAGACTACTTGTCTTAGTTAAATATGTTGAGAAATCCTGGCAGAACTGAACTATCAGTGTAGGTATGATTTCTTAAGTCATGAAGGATCCTGATGTGTCTGCCTCCCAAGGGCCAGGCTACAGCACCGTCTGGAAGAAGGTACAAGGCAGAAATGTTCTTGAAGAGTCCAGCTACCATCAGTGGCACTGAATCACTTTCAGAAATTTTATATAACACAAAATCAGTGAGGCTGGTTGTACACAACAACCCCCAGTAGGCACAGAGGGCAAGGAGCTCTTGCAGAGCTCTGTACACAGATTTGCACCAGAAGAATCAGCAGGGGTTCCAGGGCTTCTGCAAGCAGAATCTGTATGAGCAGAGAAATTCATCTTGTCAGTACTGGGAGAAGAGACACTGCCAGTTCATGATGATATTGGTAAAATCATTCAAAATTTAATATAGAATCATAGAATGATCTGGGTTGGAAGGGATCATCTGGTTCCAACTCCCCACTGCCATGGACAGGGAGACCTTCCACTAGACCAGACTGTTCAGCCAACCTGGCCTGGAATACTTCCAGGGATGGGGCATCCACAACTCCAGTGAGCAACCTGTTCCAGTGCCTCACCACCCTCATGTGTTTGGCTGAAAAATGATTGTCCTCAGGAAGGGAACAGGTCTGTCATGCTAAAGGAAGGGAACAACTCAAAGCATGACTTGTAGAAATGCCACCTCAGGGCTTCAAATTTGTTCCCTATCAATGCAGAGGAGGAAGACTGACCCAGACACTATTGAGGTTGACAGGTTTTAACTTTAATCTGCTCTAAAGGCAAGATGTGACCCTGTTCCTGTGCAGTAGAAGAATTTCTTGCTAGTATCTAATCTATACCTACTCTCTTCCAGTTTAGAGCCATTAACCCTTGCCCTATCCCTACATGCCCTTGTAAAAAATCCTTCTCCAGCTCCCTTGTAGTCCCCTTTAGGTGCTGATGCACCTCAGATGAAGTAGGTAAGTGTCGAGGTCAGTTTGCATGTACTTGTGTGTCAGTTGTCTGGGTGCAAACAATGAGGCTCTGTGAGACCATCGCTACACAGTTTGGCTATGAGTGGTGGACACTAATTACTTGATAATGTTACTGTATTGAGGAAACACAATCCCCAAACAGAAGTGGAGTCAGGGATGATACCCATGCACAATATCAACCCTGTGTGCCCCTTGCCATGACAGTGCCAATCACAAAGCATATTCCTCATTTATTACAGAGGGTTTGTCTGACTACAGACATGAAGTTAGTGGACGTCTGTATGAGATGCACCACTAAGACTGGTGCTCTGTGCAAATTTTGGAGGCTCAGCATTATTCAAATTTGAAAAAAAAAGGGGGTTGATTCCTTGCAGCCTCAGTGGTCTGTTATTTCAAGTGATGCTCTTACTTTCCCTGGTTTTCCAAGCTCTGGCTGAAAAGACTCTGAAGTGTAGGTCAGAAGCAGCAGTCAGGCATAAACTGAGCAGCTGCAGGAGGACACTTTGTGCTTCAGAGTAAGTGGACAGAAGGTTAAAGAGAAACTGATGAACTGGTTCATACCCACAGGTTATGAAGGCTAATGAAAATTGTGTTGTGTGGTAACATGAATTAGGATTATATTCTTGGGATTAATTTAAAGAGAGTTCAATTCTTTCTGAGGACAAGTGAAAAAGTGGCAAGTTAAATTAAAATCCTACCAGAAGCATCACTTGCCCTGCACCCAAAGAATGTGCCATACTACAAGAGCCTGAAAGAAATGCAAATGATGGTCAAAAACTAACTAAAAATGCTAGGAAAATATTCATAATTATTTTTATTTTGCATGGCTGAACCATGTAGAAAATTGTTGAGGTTTTGTTCCTAAATCACATAAATTATCTTACACTTAGTCCCCACGTTTTGTTATGAGAACAGAAGTTCTAGATTCACAGTTCTGGAATCCATCCAAGCCATAGGTCTTGGAAAAGCTGACACTGTGGCATGTCCCACAGAGAGAGGCTGCTTTCTGAAAAACACTCAAGAAACAAGACCTAGTGTCTTCAATGACTTTCAAAGAACAACTAGAATACAAACATGCCCTTTCTTTCAGGGGAAAAAAAAATTAGAAGAAACAATTTTAAGGTCTTTTCCTTCTTTTTTCATTCTTAATCTCCAAATGCTGCCAGTTGTGGAGGCAAAGTGCTGTTTCCAGCCAGCAACAGCAAATGCCAAGTTCAGACAGCATCCATATAGATGCCATGGTGTGGAAAGGGACAGAGCACAAGTAGTATGAGGAGAGGCTAAGGGCGTTGGGATTGTTTAGCCTGGAGAAGAGGAGGCCCAGGGGAGACCTTATTGCCCCCTACAACTACCTGAAAGGAGGTTGGAGTCAGGTGGGGATTGGTCTCTTCTCGAAGGCAAGCAGCAATAGGACAAGAGGGCACAGACT
>NW_008675233.1:0-1937 GCF_000695815.1 Acanthisitta chloris
GATTCCCAAGGATGTGGCTATTGCCCTGAGCTCCCAGGGGAGGAGGATCCCCCAAACCCTTGAGCTGGGGTTGGTGATTCCCATCCCTCTCCTTCTCCCCACGAGGATATCCCTTTCTCTCCGAGGGCTCCAAGCTCCAACCCTTGCCAGTTCCTTTGAGGAGCTGCTTCCTCCCGAGGGCTCGGCGTTCTGGGAATATTCCCAGCCAAACTCCAGAGAATAAAGCCCTTCAGGAGCCCTGGGGAGCAGTGAAAGGCTCCTCTGTTCCGGATTTGGCTCTTCCAACCGCTCAGCTCTGCCAAAAATGTGTCCCTGGCCTCGGCCCCGAGCCCAGAACCACCTTCCAAGGCTCTAGGAGACTTTTCCAGGCTCTCCTTGCACAACAATTCCTTGATTTCGGGGTGGAAAATCACTGCCTCGGGAAGGGCACAAGGAGAATCCTCACGGTGTCTCCTCGGATTGGGGACGAGTGATCAGAGTGGGGGTTAATTAATTCATTATCAGGTTTATTTTGAGCTGAGCTAAGAACCAATGTGGCCCTAAAGGTCATTCCCTCTAAAGCAACAACTTCCATTCGCAGCCTCTGCCTATGGAAATTAGGGAAAACAGCTCCTCCCCCCCCAAAAAAAAACCCTTTTTTTTTTTTATTATTTTTTTGGAGCAGTTTGGGCTGTTCTGTTCCCACTCTCAAACCCTCCCCGAGGTGACAGCTCTGCCCTTGATAAGGCTCTGATGATCCCTCAGGAATTTCCAGCCAGGAATTATTATTAGCTCACCCAAATTAAGGATGGGATTTGGTTGCAGAGGTGAGTCACAGGGAAAAGCTCTCCCAGGATCCTGTTTTTTTTTTTTTTTTTTGGGAGGGAGGAAAGGGCAACTCTTGGCTCTGTCCCTCAACATGTCGTTCCCAGCGCTCCAGTCGCTTTGGCATGGAAGTGCTGACACATCCTGGGATGGGAAAATGATCCAAACCAGCCCCAAAACCACAGCAAAACTTCCTGGTTGGGAATCTGGGAAGTGTTTTCTGCTTCCCGAGGTAAAACCAGAGGATTCCGAGTGGATTTTCGGTCACTTCCCACCTGGACTGGACTTGAGTTCCAGCTGAACTGGAGTTCACTTCCATCCTCCTCCCATGGAATTCTAGCCCAGTTTAGTTTTTTTCCTGGTGTTCATTTTGGGATTAGCTTTGTCTCCAGTTGAAGTTCAGCCCAATGTTCATTTTAGTTCCATCTTGGGGTTAACTCATTGAGCCTCCAGTTCAGCCCAGTTTAGTCCCTCTTGGTCTTCCCTTCAACCCAACTCAACCCCAACTTGACTTGACTTGACTCAACCCAACGCAACCTAACTCAGCCCAACTCAGCCCAACTCAACCTAACTTAACCCAACTCAACCCAACTCAGCCCAACTCAACTCAACTCATCCACAACTAAACCCAACTCAACCTAACTCAACCCAACTCAACCCAACCCAACTCCAACTCAGCCCAGCTCAACCTAACTCAGCCCAACTCATCTGCAACTCAACCCAGCCTAACTCAGCCCAACTCAGCCCCAACTCAACCTAACTCAACCTAGTTCAACCCAACTCAGCCCAACTCAACCTAACTCAACCCAACTCAACCCAACCCAACTCCAACTCAGCCCAGCTCAACCTAACTCAGCCCAACTCATCTGCAACTCAACCCAACTCAACCTAACTCAACCCAACTCAGCCCAACTCGCCCCAACTCAACCCAACTCAACTCCAACTCAGCCCAACTCAGCCCAACTCAACCCAACTCAAATCCAGCTCAGCTCAACTCAACCCAACTCAACCCCAACTTGACTTGACTTGACTCAACCCAACGCAACTCCAACTCAGCCCAACTTGCCCCAACTCAACCTAACTTAACCCAACTCAACCCAACTCAGCCCAACTCAACCCAACTCAGCCACACC
>NW_008675233.1:2326-2579 GCF_000695815.1 Acanthisitta chloris
ACCCACCCTACCTCACCCTATCTCACCCCAACTCAACCCAACTCAACCCAACTCGCCCCAACTCAACCCAACTCATCCCCAGCTCAACCTAACTCAACCTAACTCAACCCAACTCATCCCCAGCTCCACCCACCTCACCCCCAACTCCATCTTGACTTCACCCTCAGCCTCTCCTCCAGCCCCACCTCCCTCAACCCTTTTCTGGTTCTGCTCTCTCCCCCCCGCAGTGGCCTCTGGGTGCTGCTCCGCGTCA
>NW_008675234.1:0-18503 GCF_000695815.1 Acanthisitta chloris
TCCTACACCTCTCTGAGAGGAACGTCTCAGATTTTCAGTGTTCATGGCAAATTGCTCATGGTAAAACAAACAAATAGACTAATGAGCACTCCATTTGAAAGTTTTTTACCTTCTGTTCACAAGAAAAGCAAGTTCACTACATTTAAAGAGGATGAAGTAAACATGCCTGTATTGTGCATATTTTTGGCAGTCCTCAGCTTAGTATCCCCTACTGCTTAGCATCTTCTACTTACCTCTGTGCTTTTTCCAGTGTTGACTCAAACTACAATCCTATTACACAGTGATGAGTTGGCCTGGATTAGTTTTCTTTAAACTGTGTATTTCTGAATATTAGTGTGTTTCAGCTGATGTGACCACACAATACTGTATTCTATACTCTCCAAGCAGTTGATTGCACAAGCAGAAGTGGGGAGGGGGAGGCGCAAAATAACCCAACCCTGCTTAAACGGTTCAGCCCAGGTTTCTGGTTTTTGATACTTACCTTCATGCTTCTGCTTCATACTTTTCTCTGCTTGTTTTTTTTTGAGAGGAATTGATGGGGATAAAAGAGCTATCACAATACTTTATCTCAGCCCTCATGACCCCTGGCACTCTACACAAACAAGCAAAAAGGGCCAATCACCAGTCTTCTCTAGCTCTGTCTTTTTCCTGCTCTTTGTAACAGAAGGCATCCTGAACTGGATGATTCCCACTTTTTTTTCACAACTGAATAGAAATTGTTGTTGTGAGAAAGGCTGGTAGGGAGGGCTTCACAGTGGAGTTGTTTTCAGCGTAGGTAGGTGGGAATCTGTTTGCAGTCACACTGTTGTTATGTACATTTAGAAGTTTTAGCCAAATAGTAGCTCTCCCTTTTGTCAGCATAGAATCATAGAATCAATCAGGTTGGAAGAGACCTCAAAGATCATCAAGTCCAACCCTGCAGTAGTTACTAGACCATGGCACTAAGTGCCACATCCAGTCTCATGTTGAAAACCTCCAGGGATGGTGAATCCACCACCTCTCTAGGCAGCCCATTCCAATGCCTACATTTCTCTTTTCCTGCTATGTCTCCTACCTTGCTATAACAACATCCTTCATTCCTTAACACACACAGCAGAGGAACTCTGTCTTGTACAGTAATTAGAATTGACAATGAAAAATCAGATCTTAGATATGTAAATATTGTGTGTAAGGAATAGAAGACACTGCATTAGTTCCTATACCTGTCTCAGTACTTTTACCCATACCTAGGGTTTTTTTTCTATTCTTTGCTGAAAGTTTTGTTCCTTTCAATTTTTATGAAGTACATTTCAAAGCATGTAGCACTGCACATATGCCAAACATCTTAAAGGGACAGAGTCATTTCAACTGCACTAATTTGTGCAGACTAATTTCAAATTATGTCAGCTTAACAAATACCTGGAAATCATTGCCAATTATCAAGACCAAAGAGATGCAATACATGGTAAACCCCAGATGGCCCAAAGAATGTTCAGAAAGCTCCATCTACCTTGACTCATCCTCTGAGCACATCTAAGCTGTGGGGTGCACACATTTTTACGGCTCAGACATTGAAAGAAAGAAGTGGTCACTGCTCATTCCAAGACCAGCAATGTGAGGCATGTAAAATGCCAGCTGGGACCATTCAGCTGAGGAATATCAATGAACATCTTGCAGAATTCCCTTTAGCCTTCCTAAATATACATGCTATCTGCTTCTATCGGTGTCAGAAAGGTTAGAGGGGAAAGGCCTGAAAAGAAAAAGAAAAAGAGAAGGAAAAGAAAGAAGAGAAAGATGAAGGTGAATATGCTACTCAATGCAAGATGAATTTAGCCATATCTGCCCACACTTGGTTCCAGCTGGAGAGATACTTTCTCAGGTACCAAAACCAGTCCTATCTCATAGGTACAGAATGCTACGTGGATTAATATCTTGAATCTATTTCATTTACTCCATGAGCTATATGTATAAGCTGTACACAGTACCCCTATGAAAACACACAAGTAGTCTCTAAAGTCAAGGCTGAACCCACAGCAATGAATGAAATTTCTCAGGGAAAAGAAACAGAGAGTAATGCAAGTCTTGAAGGTAAGAAAGCTTTCATCATAGTCAGGGAGCTCACAAATCTATCAGGATTAAGATCATAGAAAATTCTGTGGGGCAGTTTGCAGAGACCCTAAAATTTCCCAGAATGTCTCCTCTAAGACACTATCTTTTCCCACTTCGGACTATATAGCCAAACGTATCTGACTACAAACTTCAATGACCTTGAAGATCTTATCTATCAAGGATAGTTTTAATAAAGACTTCTAAAAAGGAAAAAAGTATTTCAGAAGGTGGAACTGTGATCAGTGTACCAATTATTACTGGATGGTGAATTCCTCTTTCGTGGCAAGATCTACCTCCCAGAGTCATCCCAGCTGCACCTCCTTTGAGAAATCTGAAAATAACCCTTTCCCACAAGGAAAGAATCTTTTGAAAGACCTCTTTTGAAGAGCTAATATTGTTGTATTAATGGTTCTCTTGCCCTCAGTATTATTAACATTTGAAATTATTTTAAGGTAGGCAAAGCTGATAACTTAGAATGCTACTTTTCAAATTGCTGTTTTCACTGCTTTAAAAACTGTCTCATTACCACCACACATATTCAGGGTTACTTGTACTTTAATTACTAAGAATTTTTTTTGTTATCTTATTTGCATTTTAATGAAATGAGTGATTCTAATCAACTGTGATGAACAGCACTCTTAGTTTAAAATTTTCATGATTAATCTAGCAGTAACATAACTATATTCCTTGTGATATAAGTATGAAAGTCTGTAGAAACATCATTTTCAAGAACAACCAAAAAATGTTATGGGAAGAGTAGTTAAATTTTACTGCATATAGAGGAATTACACTGAAAGTTTTTACACCATTTCATGGAGTAATTTATTTTATTTCCAGGAAGTGTGCAAAAATATTATGCATGGCACAAGGAAAACTATAATAGTTCCATCTTTAACAAAGCAACACATCATACTTTGACTTACGTCATAATTTTGAAGAAATTCCTCAGTTGCACATGATGACTCTACTATCCAAAGACTACAGGACTCTGGTGTACAGTTTCTGATATTTTCTATATTCATACATCCTAACTTTTGATGATAATCCCCCTTTCTTTTACATGGCCTGCATAGCAGGTAGCCCATAATTTTTATTCAAGAAAAATATTGTCCAGTCTGCAATCTAATCATGGCACATCTAATCATGACCACCTTACATAGCTAGGTGAAGTAAAATAAAATCTTTCTGTGGCATATGATTTGTTAGCCAGGATAATAATAAAATAATCTGTGTCCCGGGAGGTCACAGGAGAGGCTGTCACCATTAAATTCTCTTACTGTAGTATCAGAGCAAAACTTTTATTATGCATTACTTTTTTTTTCAAAAACGTATACATATACACCCAAGTTCTCATGACTCTTTACACGTGAACTTCCACCTACAGGACCTAAATGTTTCAAGGTTTGTAACACAAAATGACATTTGCATCATTTCTGGGTACTTAGTATTTTACACACCTTTCAAGTCACTGAAATATCTAAGATCCACAAGCAAATGTGACCCAAAATCTAAAATACCCCCTTACATCACCAGTTAGCTCTTTGGTTCATATTTTCCATCCTTTTCAAACACCTTCGTATCATCCTAGCAAAACACACCATAGTTCACATCCCTTTATAACTAACTACCAGCCTAGTTACACTTGTGTCTTGAGATATGCATAAAACAGAGCAGATTAGACGAAGGCTTGACTGAAAAACAAAGAGTGTCTTTTAAAATCTATATATTATCCATTACTATTTTCTATGTTATTCTTGGTCAACTCTAAGAGAAGCCAATATTCTAGCTAAGCTAAACATTGCCTCATGAGGCAATGACAGCTGACTAAATTAAAATCTGTTATAAGAATGTGCCAGCTAGAGGAAATTACTATTCTCTATCAATAAGGCTTTGTATTTAGCAGGTTACTACTTTATCTTTAGTCTAAATATTTAGAGGCTCTACCCTTTAATTTAATGTATGAATTGATTTTAGTCTGTCTCACCACGCCTAACGAGCATATTTGGTTCTTTGTCAATAAAAGATAATGATTAAATGAAGAAAGTTATTCAGATACCAGACTGGAATACACTGTTGTCACTGTCTTTCTCTGTGGAAGAAAAGTTAGATCCAGTCTCTTGTATCATGTTTTATACCAACAAGCAAGACCTTCAGACAAGAATTATTTCAAAGGCAGTGCAAAGGTATTCACAGATGTACGACTTAATTTGTGAGACAAGACAATGGTTCTATTTAGTGTACAAACGCTCATTACACATCAAGGGGAGCAATCACATCCTGTCCCTCTTTCTGCAAATATCTATTTTCAGTGATGAAATTCCTTGAGAAATGCACTGCAACAGAACAGAGGGAGCTTTGCCCACTTTAACAGAGCTTTAATGTTTATCTTCAAAAAATGTATGGAAACATTAATTTCTTTTGAATATGAGTGAAAGAACACAGAGACTTCAGATGTTTTCACTAGGGAATAAGCAAGCAAACTAAAGGAATGCAACAATAGGAATCATTGCCCCTTTTGTCCCTTATGATTGAGAAATTTGTAGAGCAGATAATAACAGAGTTCCACATTGAATCTCACTGAAGACTGTGATTACAATATGGCTCACAATTTTTTGCACAAATTGAACTCCTCTGTGATCTAGTATGTCTTAATTAAAAGCAAAAAAAATGCCATATAACTTGTGTTAACACAGATCAATCATAAAAGAAATGGAGCATGTACATATATTTGACAAAGAGATAAAAAGGATTTTTCAAAGTGTTATTATTATACTCTGATTTCCACCCGTTCTCAATATAAACTATTTATATAAAGGAAGAAATACATACTCCTTGTAAATGGTCTGGATAGAATTTATAGAAGAAAAATTCTGTATTTTATTCCCTGCTAAACGACAATTGTGCCTTTAATATTAAGCAGAATGAAAGTTTGTTGAATTTTTAGCAGTTTGGGTTGCATATTGATTTAGTGGAAATCATTAATTGCATGGTAAAATCAAAAGTATGTGAAATAAAATTATGTAGAAGAAAGAATTAAATCACACTGATGGCTGAACTCTAAAGCCAGCAGTCGCAAAATGTGCCTCTGCTGCTTTTGAGTGAATTTCAAGTGGTAATTTTTTAAAAATTCAGTCTGATTTGTCAGTTTTTAAAAAAAACCAAACCCAAACAAGCATGATATGTAGACACAAAATTTATACCTCCACTGCTGATCTTCTTTTGGCTGGATGTCTAAGACTCTAGTGACACAACTGCAAAGTAAGTCTGAGAATTATCTTAGCAATGCCTTCAGTTTGGGAATTACTATCACTTTGTGGATCCATTTTCTCTATACCTGGTCCCTTAAACTGACCTGACTCATAGCTATCCTTCAGGTATTCCCATATCACAAAATAAAGAACACATCTTTTCTTGACTCCCTAGTAGAGTGGGTTAGGATTAGGGTTAGGGTTAGGGTTAGGGTTAGGTTAGTCAAACTTAGCATCCACAAGTCTATGGGCCTAACAGACCTGTAAGTGTTGAGGGAACTGTTGGACATTATCTTTGAGAGGTCATGGCAGTCAGGAGAGGTTCCTGAAGACTGGAAGAAAGCAAATGTCACCCAGTCTTCAAAAAAGGGAACATGGGGAACTACAGGTAAATCACCCTTGCCTCAGTCCCTGGAAAGGTGAGGAAAGACTCATCCTGGAGGCCATTTCTAAACATGTTGAAGACAAGAAGGTGATCAGGAGTACTCAGCATGGGTTTATCAAAGGGAATCATGTTTAACTATCCTGATTTCCTGCTCAATAGAAAAACTGGCTAGACAGATGAAGGGATAGCTGGATGTTGTCTATCTAGACTTCAGGGAAGCTTTTGACAACTGTCTCCCATGCTAGTCTCATATCATATCCTATGAAAAATACAGGAAGTGCAGGCTGGGCACGTAGACAGTGAGGTGGACTGAAAACTGCCTGAATGGCAGGTCTCAGAGGGTTATGGTCAATGGCACAGGCTGTAGATGTAGGTCTATTAATAGTGGTGTCACCCAAGGGTCGGTACTAGACGCAGTATTGTTTAACTTATTAATCGGTGACTTGTCTGAAGGGGTAGAGTACCTCCTCAGCAAGTTCACTGATGACACACATACGGTGGAAGTGGCTGATACTCCAGAGGGCTGTGCTGGTCTTCAGAAGGATCTCAACAGGCAGAGATATATGCAGAATGGAACCTTCAGAGATTCAACAAAGGCAAATGCAGGGTTCTGTACCTGGGAAGCAAAATCCCATGCACCAGTAGAGTCTGAGGGCCAGCCTGCTGGATAGCAGCTCTGTGGAGAACGACCTGAGGCCCTTGGTGAACAACAAGTTGTCCATGAGCCAGGAGTGTGCCCCTGGGGCCAAGACAACAAATGGTATTGTGAGGTACATTAGGAAGAACATTGCCAGCAGGTGAAGGCCCCTCTACTTAGCTGTAGTGAGGCCGCATCTGGAGTACTGTGTCCAGTTCTGAGCTCCTCAGTATAAGAAAGACATGGAGCTTCTGGAGCTGGTCCAGCAGAGGGCAATAAAGATGATTAAGGGACTGGAGCATCTTATTTACAGGGGAAAATCTGAGTGAATAGGGCCTGTTCAGCCTGGAGAAGACATGGCTAGGAGCGGATCCCATCAATGTCTATAAGCACCTGAAGGCAGAGTGTAAGGCCAGACTCTTCTTAATCATGCCAAGAAATAGGGCAAGAGGCAAGGGACAGAAACTGATGCACAGAAAGTTACACCTGATCATGAGGAAGAACTTTATTTTGTGGGTGGCTGAGCACTGGTACAGATTGCCCAGAGAGGTTCGGGGGTCTTCCTTACTGGAGATATTCAAAAGCCAATAGTAGACACAATCCTGACTAACTTTCTCTGGGGGACCCTGCTTGAGCAGGGAGGTTGGACTAGATGTCCTCCAGTAGTTCCTTCCAACCTTACCCATTCTGTGATTCTGTGTGTACACGTTGTGTGTATGCTCCAAACCATCTATTTTCAAAGCCTATTTATCCATCCAATAAGATATCATCCCAGTGTGGAAATCTCAACCTTACTTGTAATCCAATACTCAGAAAGTCCTAGACCTCATCTCTCTGTGTCATTAAAGGAATGTGATATACCAGAAGAATGTATCTCATGGAACCATGGAAAACCGCAGTGGGTTCTACAGTCTACAAAGGCTCCACAGATGTGCTGGAGGGCATTTAACTTATTTCAGCAGCCAACTAAATTTTTAACCATATCTGGAATGAAACTATAGTAGAAACTAGTTCAGTTTCAATTTCTGTCTAGCAAAACAGCAGTGCTTTATGTAGTTACCTCCTAAGGGGCCATATCTTGGAAAAGAATTAATTTAGTCTTTAATGAAAAAGATCAGAATTAATCTGCTCACCATATTTGCATAAAGTTTCCCAGCACTTTATAATTAGTTTGTGCATACTCAAAAGGAAGGGTAGCATCTATTTCTATTCTTCTTTTGATGATTCTTTATTTCATTCATTTGCTACAAGAATGTTTGCTCATTGCTTGAACAGATGTATGCTTCACTGGGTAGAAGTCTGGCTGGATGGCCCAAAGAGTGGTGGTGAATGGAGATACAACCAGCTGGTGACCAGTCACTAGTGGGGTTTCCCAGGGCTCAGTGTTGGGGCTAGTCCTGTTTTATATTTTTATTGACTATCTGGACAATGAGATCGAATGCACCTTCATACAGTTTGCAGACAACACTAAGTAGGGTGGGTATGTTGATCTGCCTTTGATTAGGAAGGTTCTATAGAGGGATCTGGACAGGCTGAACCAATGAGCTGAGGACAGCTTCTAAGGGACCTGTAAGAAATGTTTGTTTTGACATTGCCTCACTCTGACTGCTTGCTGAGTGGCAAAGGCCTGGGTGTTTGCTTCATAGCTTGCTGAGCCACAGGATGTCACTGGCCAAGGAAGTCCTCTAGCTGCCACAATAATGACTGAGATCCTTTCTATCTGCTGAGATAATACGGCACCATTTTCCACCAACATTCTACCAAAATTCTCCACCTGCAGTGGTAACAGCCAACACCCTCTCCAGCTGCTAAGATATTGAGACTCCACTATCTGCATATCTCTGGCAGCACCCAAATCACAACCTTTTCTCAAGACATTCACAAGGTGCCTGTGCTAGGAATCACCAGGTGCTGACCAAGCAAACCAAGGGAAGTTGACCAATCAGTGCCCTAGTGGAGTCCCATGAAAAAGGCCAACATCCAGAGCGCGCATGTGCGCGTGTGTGTGTGCTCGCGCACATGTGCACGTGTTATGTGCTTGCGTGTGTGTACCAACCACCAAAGAAAAGATGATTATGGATCACCAGAATGCTGCTAGATCTATGGTGGTGACACTCCGTTTTCTGCATGACTACAGATCATCAGAATGCCACTTGAACCATGGTGGTTACTGTCTCTGCTTTGACATTTCAAGTCTTGCTTACTTTCCCCTTTCCTGTTTCTAGCTCTCCTATCTCCCCTTCTCTCCCCATTGCATGGCCAACAATAAAGTCTCACTCCCTAATGGTATTTTGTCCTCATTTTCATCTTAATTCGCAGCGGGGGAATTGATCAAACACTCCCGAGTCTTATTGGGCCAAGACACAACGGTATGAAGTTCAACAAGACCAAGTGCTGGGTCCTGCCCTTGGGTCACACCAACTGCATGCAACACTACAGGCTTGGGCAAAGTGGCTGGGAAACACCCGGGGAACAGCTGGCTGAACATGAGGCAGCCTTGTGCTCAGGTGGTCATGAAGACCAATGGCATTCTGACCTGTATCAGAAATAGTTGGGCCAGCAGGAGCAGGGCAGAGATTTTCTCTCTTTATTCAGCACTAGTGAGGTCCTACCTTGAACCCTGTGTTCAATTTCGTGCCCCTCACACCCAGAATGACATTGAGGTTCTGGAGTATGCCTGGAGAAGGGCAACAAAACTGGTGCAGGGTCCGAAGTACAAGTCAGATGAGGAGCAGCTGAGGGAGCCAGGAGTGTTTAGCCTGGAGAAAAGGAGAATCAGGGGGAACTTATTGCTCCCTGCAACTACATGAAAGGAGATTGCAGACAGGTAGGGGTCAGTCTCTTCTCCCAGGCAAAAATGGCCTGAGAGAGGAAATGGCCTCAAGTTGTGCCAGGGAAGGTTTAGCTTGGATGTCAAGAAAAATTTCTTCACCAAAAGAGTCCTCAAGCTTTGGAACAGCATGCCCATGGAAGTGGTTGAATTACCATCACTGGAGGAATTTAAAAGACATGAAGATGTGATGCTGAGGGACATGGTTTAGCGGTGGACTTGGCAATGCTGGGTTAACATTTCTACTCAGTGACTTTAGGATTTTTCCAACCTAAATAATGCTATGATTCTGATACACATTAGTAACCAAAATTAGCATTATTAAACATATACCAACCTCTGGGTCGCAATTCAAGTAATTTTAAGATCTCTTTTAATTGACATGATTCCAGTCTGACAGAATGACTTACCTATAATGAAGTTCTTTTACATTGTGTAATGTAAGACAAGGAAAGGGAAAATCGAGTTTCTTAAATCTCTCACTGCATAAAAGCAGTTTCTCCCTGTATCAGAAATGAGGACATCTGAAATAAGTTAAGTGTGAAGCCTCCAAAAATTTGTGCAAGACTGCCACCTCTTACTTATTATATGGGCCAGTAGAGGCCTAAAAGCATATGTGAACATCTTGAAATAAACAAAATAATAAAAGAAAAAAATTGGAAATACTATAAGCATATGTTTGATATATTTGCCACACATAACACATATTTTAAATATATGAATAAAATATACAGATGGATTGCCATATGGTTTCACTAGGGCCAGCATACACAAACTGTTCAAGTAAAAATCTAATTCTTAGACACTTATTTCTGAGGACAATAGTTTAATACAGCTAAAAAATGCTTAAGGGTTAAAGGGCACTGCAGGTATACAGTGATATATTTTCAGTGGTATACAGGGGTATACCAGCTGTAAAACCAGTGACCTTAGTGATGTAACAGCAGGTAAGGATTTGTCCTACATGCTCATAAACTCTGATAATATCATGACACACAAAATCCAAAAAAAGTAAATTATTGCTCATCCGTGACTAAATATTAGTCTGGAACCAAGACAGCAGAGACAGCACAAAATAATCCCAAAATATAACTGCAGATAGAGTCCAACTCACTATGACTGGCAAATCTATGAAATAATGCATGATTTCAGCAAATCCTATCATCCAAAATAAACATTTGAATATGGCATCAATTTGTGACCAACAGATCAGGCTTTTTGCAATACAGCCAATCCAATCTCCCAACCCATCAAAAAAAAAGTAAAACTAGAAAGACTCACAAGATGAGCAGAAGTGATGAAAAATGGTCAGTGAGATAAGGAAAGAATCAATCAAGGCAAATATCTCTGACCAGCAGAAGTCCCATGAGTCATAGATATATTATCAGATAAGAGAAATCTTCTCATTTTCTAATATTATTTCCTGAATTTGGAGTTTTGGCAACATACATTGCTTTATGACGTTTTTTAAAATAAAAATAAAACATGACAGTCCTGCACAAAGACAAGCCTGGCAAACTATATTATATTGGAAGGTGTAGAGGATAAAAAAGGTGGGAGATCTCAAAAATCAGTACTTTAGCCAATATTCATTGGTCAATATCTTACTTCTTCTTTAATATTTTTGTTTATTTCTTTGAGGTTTTCAACATTTTATCCTATATAATAATAACAGCCAAATAGTTTTTCCTATTTAGCAGCCAGGTCACCTGTGCAATTACTATGACATCATGTTTAAATGATTTTTGCAAGCAATTTTTTTAATAGGCAGGTTATTTTTTATTTCATAATGTCTTTAGCCTTTTCATTTAGCCAGTGTCTAACATATCTTGGTCCATATTTGGTAAACCAGAGAAGCAATTGCTGAATTTTGGAAAAGAGTATAAGCCTTCATTATATATCAAACCATATATTTGCATCTTTCTCCACTAGGACAACAGAATTAAGAAAGATTTTATGCTATCTAACATGATCAACACTGCATGTTGATCAGGTCTGTGTGTGTGCAAATGTAGATATATATCCATAGCTGTCAACATAGGCAAAGAATGTGCTGATCAACTTGATCATTTCTGAGTTAAGTACCTTTTAATTAGAATAACCTATTTCAACAACAAATCCTTTTGGAAATAATCATACCTTGAGTTTTCACTTGATTCTCTAGTTTCTAACAAAATCAGAGTACTTACACTTCCAAGCATGGATTTCCATTTCAGCTGAACAAACCCAGTGATGTCAAGGAATTAGCAAAAGTCATGGTATTTGCAATGGGACCAAAAGGAAAAAGCAAAGGCTCCTATTGCAGCTTTTGAAATTAGAGAAACTGTCAGACAATCAGTGGAAGTAGGATTAACATTACCAAGCAGTTGTTTTTAGTTGACCTTTCCATGACTGATGACACAAAAACATTAATTAAGTTTAGCAGCTGACTGACATGTTGTATACAAGATGCTGGTGATATACCAGAATTGTTGATGAAGAAACAGTGTGAGCTTCTGAAAAGATATTCTAACCTTTACAGCTTTTCTCCACAGAGGACAATTAATATGAACAATAATAACTGTCCTCTGTGGAGAGTTATAATAACAACAATGTCCCGCCAAAGACTTGCAGTAATGAAGATGAGACATATTTGGAAAATATTTTCATTCCTTACAACTCCTGGAAAATCTGTCAGACTGGTGGAGGGTGAGACACAAAATCCAGAAGAAGCTGAGCTGATGTTGTGAGCAAAATTTCCTCAGAATAATAAAAAATAAGGAATCTGTTTACTCAGCCAAGCTCAGGAAATCCAAGCAAATAGGGCATGAGATAGTAAAAGGATACTTCAGGTTTTGAAACTGCTAAATATTTAATTCAAAAGAAAATTTATACCTGCCCTAAAAATCTTTAAATCATCTCTTGTCTGATCTTAAAAAGAGAATACAACCGTCACATTGCATAGCATGATCTATTGGTTGTAAGGTAGTGCCTGGAACTTGAAGTGTTTTAGGAACAGAATCAGTCCTGGTGTAAATAATTGCCAATTTCTTTACTCCAATATTCACATTTGTTCAGAATGTAATTTATCAAAAATTTTCAAATAATTTTAGAAACATGAACTAGTTAATCCTTCACAGTATTGTTACTAATAACTCAAAGAATTATTTATATTCTTCAGTTCAAAAACCACCAGACACATGCCCTTGCCTGTTCTTGTATCTACTCTTTTAGCAAATGCAAATGTCAGAAAATGAATAGGTGTTTCTGCTAAGAGAATCACTTGTTTCTTATTCTATATATTTAAATTGGTTTTAATCATCAACACTTCATATATAACACATCCTTTATCCCTTCCCACTGCACACACGCTCTAAATTTAATTAAAATAACTGAAATGGAACTACAGATAATTTGTTTTTTAAATAGACTGCCACATGCTCCATTTACATAAAACCCATTAGTTTGCATTAAATACAAATTAGCTGCTGATATGAATTAAATCGTGTATAAATAGTTCAGAATAGCCTCAAAACCATGCATTTTAATTAATATAACAGTTAACCAGATTTATCTGTAAGGTAATCAAGACTCTCACTCATTCATTCTTTAGTACAATAGGCCAGAGAATGAAAGGCTGTCCTGTAACACTGCTATTTTAACAGAAATAAAAGCACAGAGAAGGTAGGAGCAATGTTTAGTTTCAGGCATTTAAAACCAATTATACTGTTTTAAAGTGATTCTGCAACTGCCAAGCTAAAGGCAGTATGAACAAGATCTACATTGTGAGGACGAAAATGAAGATGCTACAAAATTTCAAAACTTGAATATCTGGTTGTTGCAGAAAATTAAGGGTGTCATAAAGAAGCTGTGAAGATACTCTTTTTCCCTAGCCACTCTGAACATAAAGTAAAATATAATGTGACAAAAGGAGGTTTTAAGACATTTTCATATGATGAAAGCCATCATTCAAAACTCATGACTGGAAACATTTCTCTCCAAGAGCTAGAAATACCAGCAAAATAGTGTCATTACTAGGTAATCATTTCCTAATCTTCAAAAATACATACAATACTTTCTTTACCTGTGAGTTCTACACTTAGTGAGCATACTGAAACAGAGCAAAACACTGTCAAAAGCTCATCTAAATGATACTTTGCTAGTAAAGATTTTCTTAAGTCTGTACCTACACAGGTCCATAAACCACATTTTGACATACATTTTAGGAACTTTCAAATTAATGTTTCCTCCAAATTGCAACATATTTTGAGAAAGCATGTATCTAATGGCAACAGAATTGGTATCCCTGAGATCTTCGTGGCAATTCAAAATTCACAAGATTAGAGAGAGCTTAAAACAGTAGTATTTGAGAAACCAAAGAAACAGAACCCTATGGAAAGCAACACATAAACTCAGTTCCACTCAGTAACTCAGTACTAAAGGAAAAACTGGAGGGGAAAAAATGGTAGTACAGTAGTCAGATTATATCCATTCTTTGACAGAATAGAAAGCAATTGAGGTAGCACTAGTGTAGAATTTGTACAGTCATTCCAGATTTTGAACAAGTTAGACTGTCAGATGTTGCAAATAATTCATATGATTTTGTTGCTGCTGCTATGGTTGTAGAATGTAACAAAACCATACCGGTTACACAAGGGCAGAAACAATACTGGAAAACTGGAGATCCAGTTTAATATTAACTGTAAGAAGCTGAGCCACCTCATCACCCTAGGAATAAGCCAAGTCTGAGTGACTCACTAACTTGCCTTATTCAAGCCGTATTTGTGCAAAAGTTGGATTGGAATTTGTTTTCCATCCAGGCAGTGGAAAAGGTACTCCCAAATGAATGTGATAGCACCAAACTGCTCTTTGGGCTTCTTAATATTTGCAAGATATGATCCCTAACTTGTATTTTTTAAAAGAAGTAAAGATAATTTTTTCTTAATTATACTTTCAACTGAAGGTGTATACAACACATAGGAGTTTGACATCGACATCAAAAGTAAAGTTCTTCAATTGATTGCAGAATTCAACATAGTATGTAAGTATTTATATTTAACAGAAAAACAATTTGGTCCGATGTCTCTAATTTGCCATGCACATACACTCAAAGTAATTCTATTCTGTTCAGTCAGGAAGAACAGAGCATAATTAGCAAAGAATTAGTCATCCTCTATTCACTGATTCATCTTAGCTGTGTTTTACATAAAGTATTAATATACAGTGCATAATATGGTATGTGTCTTAATTTTTAAATTATTTAGGAATATTAAATGCACAGTAAGGTTCTCTAATGTAATACAATTGACATTAATATCCCAAGGAAATGGGGTATTTCCTTGGGTTACAACAGTACAATCAAAAACTATTCTTAGACCTTGAAATAAAAATGAGGAAAATATGCTACATGGCAGCGTCTGTGAGAAGAGAGAGGAATGGCCATTATTCATATTAGAACAAAAAATATATTTAGCACCACATCTATTTAACATGGATGTTCACTCATACATTTTGCTACCCATGGCAATGGAACAGTCCTAATTCCATTCACATTCCTCCTGACAGGTAAATATCTGCAAAGGCTGAGTAGTTTTACCCAATGAATATCAGTGGACTAAAGAGACAAAACAGCAATTTTGCTTGTTTAAAGCCAGTTTTTCCGGTAAATTATTCATTGTAAGAAATAGCTGGATTGACTAGGTCGGACACACTAGTGTATAATGCATTACGATCTGTTCCAAGAGACTAAAACATATGATGTTTTAGCAAATGTTAAAGTATGAACAGACAAGTAACCCCCAAAATATCCAAATATTTTTAAGTAAGTCTAGTTAATACAAGAAACAAAAATGAAGTAAAATATAATGCTTTTAAAAACTAAAATCACTCCTCAAAGAACCAAGTCCTGAAAACTTTCAAGCACAACTAATCAGAAAATATTTGTGAACACATCAATACTCAGTATAGGTCCAAATTCATTAAAAAAACATGCTTTTCATCTGTTTTGCTGTATTTTGACAAATAAATGTTTTCTCAAATTCTAAAAGCCTGAGATAGATTATTAGATGAGCATGCTGTGGCAGGATGATTAGATAGAATTTTTCCAGGTCAATTATTTTCTATAATCTAAGTTTGTATCTCCTGGGAAAATCCTAAAGGCAAATATTTCCTAAAAGGCTGCACTGTCCGGTAATCAAGCAATAAATATTCTTGTTTCTTTTTTAAAAAATTGATTCAGAGTAAAGTCTTAACACTCCAAATTAACTTCTGAAACTAGGGTATTTTGACAATATGGAACTTCTAACAGTTATTAGTTTTCTTCTCCTGTCTTAAGAGTCCTTTTATATTACTTCATTGATTTTTCTAAAATATGCCAAGACAGCAGCTACTCAAAGACAGTAAAAAGAGACACAGGACTTACTTTAGATTGGCACTAATTCAAGGCCTTACTAGTTATACAGGCAACTTTGAATTTACATTTTAGTCATACCTAGTTTCATCAAATGACATTGTAGATACACTTTGTTTGGTTTTGAACAGCAGTTGCAGCGTAATTAGTGCCCCTTAATGGAAAAATGTAACTGAGGGGCATATTTTTATTAATTAAATTCCAATATAAAACTAGCTGCTGTAATAATGGGAGCAATTATTGGCTGATGAACTGTTCAGCCTGGAAACTGACCCTAACTGGATCCTGTCTTTTCAAAAAGGAACAAAGAGGCAGAGACCTCAAAACAGCTGTTTCTAGTAATCCCATGATACAGGTCTACCCCAGATACTATAAAATGTATGGCACTACATTTTCAAATAAAGAATAAAAAGCATAACAATGTCAGGACTCAAAAATATAAGTTAATAAAACAGTCTTCGTTCAACCAAAATTGCAAGATTTACCCTCTCCTAGTCACAAAACTTTGTGACAAACACTGAGAACTTATCAAGAGTGTATGGGTCACTGCTGCCAATATCAAAATCCTTAGATCTTCTGTTTAGGCCGTAAAGAGATCTTCATGAATTATAATTTTACACAGGCACCAATGAAGAAGTTAAAGCCGACAAAAGGTTTTCTGATTCTCACAATACTGAGGCAATTATGTGCCCAGCATCTGATGGCCTTTCGAGCCATGTGTGTATTACTGGGGAAAATACTAGCCCCTGTCAATTCTGGAAACAAAGCAAAGCAAAACAAAAACAACAAGGGGAGAGGGAGGGGAGATGTGTTTTTCCATCTGGATTTCCTGAAAAAAAACCCCAATGTGACATACTGGTTGGCTTCAAACAATTTCCCTCCCAAGACTTTCATTCTGAACTGGCAGTTTCCTATATAACTTCTGTCTTAATCGGGGGAGGATCCGGAAACTGTATTCAAACAGAAATTCAGTCTGTTGCCTAAGTCTTATGGCTGCTGCAGTGACAGGAATGTCAGGAGCAACAGCTACTTTCACAAGTACCTGGAATACATGCAGGACATCAGGGAGAGCAAAGTATTGGAAGAACTTTGTAGCAGTAAGCGCTGTGACAGGAAAAATCAAAATCAGTAAGAACAACAAGATTATGTTGTGAAAGATATTGCCATTATTAAGCCAGCTGATACAGGAAAGTATCCTTGCCCTTCTACTACTGTGAATAAGTATCTTAAATTCAAGTATAGTTTGGGAATGAACTATCCTCTTTCATCTCAATCATTAGGATTATGGTATAAGCAAATTTGGGTATTCAAACTAATAAATCTTGCAGGGACGTTATTAACAATATCAGGGCTTAGACTGTGATTATTAGATGATTGTTCTGACTTCCCACCAAGATGCATTAGTTAAGTCCTGTGTTGCTAGCGCACAGGCTAATTTGTACAGTTGTGTTGTCACAGTTCATATATTTATTCCTTCCTTTCCAGTAGCGAAAATAAGGGCAGCAGTATATTTTTGAAAAACTAAAGAATATATCCCAGCACACAATTCTCTGGCAGAAGATTAATAAATGGTAAACTCATTAGCTAAGTATGTGGTTTCATACTAAACTGAAATCTATCTAAATTTATCATATCTGTTTAACCCTGCCCACAGCTCAGCAAAGGCTTCACGATGTTCCTTGGATCATTATGTAGGATTTGTGATGTTGGTTCATGGCGGGGTTTGAAGGTTTAAGGGGAGATTTTTTTTAACAAATAAGGCATTACTGGGGTTGGCAAACAGAAGTTATCACTAAGGCTTTCTTTGCAAACAGAAAAACAAAACCCTGGACTACAGTCAAAACTAAATATTTTCAGGCAGAAAAAACTTTGGATAGGCAGTGCCTCAGTTACAAATATGAAATGATATGACATTTAGATATGTCATCTATTGAATTATGCTTTCTTTGATTATGCATTCTATATCCAAATTACAGCCACAGTTAGACTAGCTAGGCTGGACTGGCAGACCTTGCACATATTCACATGTACTGTTGGTCCATGCATTGCCTTGAGAAGAAAAAATATATTGTAAATTGATAATAAGGCTATTTATACTTACAGATTTAGTTGTTTTGCATGACATGGAACCATTTGAGAAGAATAAGTTCACAAAGGAGACTGCATCCATGAGACCATTTAGGATTTCACATAAAAACAGTTTGTGTAGTTCAATGTTTCATTTAATTTCCTTTCACACTATCCAGAATTCTGTGTTGGAGGAGTTTTTAAAAAGACCTGTATATCTAATATTATATGAAGAAGGTCTGATTATTTTTCTTGAGTGTTTTTACAATTCACTTTTTCATTCCTCTACAATAAGAACTGGGATGGTGAGAGGTTGCTTGAAATTTAATTTGCATACACATTTCTTTCAAATATTTTGAAACTTCATTGATTCACATTTATTGGCCTGGAAAATTTGAATATTTACTTTACTAGAGACTATGAATGAATGAATTCTTCCCTCTCAGCAATCTTGGGGATTATGTGAGTGATTTTAGTTTGTCAGGCATTTACCCTGAATCTCTATATATTTCTATAAAATGCACTCTTATAAATACTAAACACATCACTAAGGTGTCAGATTGGATGAAGCCAGCAAACTATGGCCTGAAGGAAATGCAAAGCTACTCTACCTGTCCAGAGTCTCAGGGCACATTGCTCAGGGGAGGCGCTGCACCACTGAACTCAGCTGGAGCTTCCTGTATTGAAAGCTATTCTAAAAATCTAGAAAAATTATTATGAGATTTGGGACGAAGCTAAATCCCTCACCCCACAGTAACATTATAGTCCTGTAAAAAGAGAGAATATATTTAAAGAATGACAAAACCAAAACCTAAACCAAAACACACACACACATAACCCAAAAAAAAAAAAAAAAAAAA
>NW_008675234.1:18541-27950 GCF_000695815.1 Acanthisitta chloris
AGCAAATTTACTTTTACAATCATGAGTATTTATGAAGGCCTATGTAATGGACGTACAAAATAATATGAAATGCTTGAATGCTTTACTCCCACGATATATAAAGTGCAGTACCAAATGAATATATCACATGAACCAGGAAGGAACTGTTCTGTGAATTTCTCAGTGAAGTCAGATGGACATATCCTTTAACCCTACATGTGAACAGTACTCCACTGTATAAATCTATAATAGGTTAGAAAAACATATTTACTATTTAGTAATTGCTATACCAGATAACTAAATTTACAGACTTCTGACTAGAATACTGCCATGCAGTCCCTTAAAATCCAAATTAAGATTATTCCTCAACTGTGGCTTTTATTAACAACACACATTTTTGTACAGACTCTGACATGAGAAATACCAAAAGAAAGTATTCTAGGTTGCAGTTAATTGGATATGTGCCTCCATCCCTAATGCAGTCTTTAGACTTGCTATAGGCTTTTATATTTAACTAAATATATTTCTAAAGCCTTTTCTCCTTTTAAAATATATTTTTTCTGAAGTTACTTGAAGTTCATAAAAGTAGTAACTACTTTTTCATCATATTTTCAAATTGTCTGTAGCATTTTAGTTGAAGCTTATTTTAATTTCTATTTCTCACCTGTTTTTCTAGTAAAACCTAAAACTGTACAGTTTATAAAATATACAACTTGTAAAGCAATGCTACATTTAGTTAATTTGGCTTTTTTAGTTTTTTTCTTTTTTACAAGGAAACACAAAAAACAAGTATGTCAGTCTCACATGACATGACATAAAAATAAATTTCATTCGGCTTAGAGTTCACAACCTAGATTTTTGTAAAGAAACAAGATGCCATTGAAATGGAGGTCCACAGTGTCTGTTTCTTATTTCACACTACTGTAAATGATGAATAATGTTAATGAAGGAGCTGTTGAAGGCCCCACAAATGTGTTGTGATATAATAGAATTTTCAGGGTTTATCCCCTTTGCTGTACATCGATCAATATCCAAAATTAACTTGTTAGACATGTTCTACTCTCATCAGCTTCATTCACAGTATTGAGTTGTGGGAAACATCTTTGCTGGAATACACATGTAAAAACTTAGAAATTCAACCAGAAATTCAGGAGACAGATACAAAAGTACAAAAAAAAAATATGTATAGTTGAAAGGTAAACATTTTCTCACAAAAGAATTTCAAGATTTTCTTACCCCAGATAAAGAATGAAAGGCTTAAAATTGAGTGCCTACAGTGCGAAAAAAAATTGTCCTTGAGACAGAGAGATTCTGTGTGATTTAGAATTAGCATTTTCTTCTGTTCTTTAAATTATAAATGTTTATCTGCTGGGACACAGTTTAAAAATATAAACAAAGCTGTGGTCTTTTAGCTGTAGCCATGGAGAATCATCTTCTCCATTCATCTCTAAATATCCATATTTTCCATACTAAAGTAAGAGAAAAATCTGTACTGAAATTGCACCTTCATAGGATTAATAGGAATTTTCCCTGTTCATCCAGATCTTACTACTTTTCCTTACAATGTGCATTTGATGCTACAGCTGAATGTTCTTTACTTCACTGATACACAGGCATAAAGCATTCAAATTTATGGGTTGTTTTTTTGTAAAAAAAAGTCACACCTTTTAAATGATATTTTAACTCAATCTTCATACTTAGACTTCAATTTCAACACCTTCAATTATTTTTTAGCCCATCCAACAGAATAAATATGCAAGTTCCAGAGCACAGAGCATTCCCAGGTGATGTTTAAGAGTGTACACACAACCACAAAGATAGCCCATTAATAACTTGTAAATATCTCTACAATCTGGAATCAGGTACATACCAGTAACTCCTCTCTAGTTCAGGCATAATTGTCTTTTTTCATTTGGTCAAATACTGCTAATGAGAAAGGATATTTCAATTTACCACAAATTTTCTGCACCACCACTTCCAAATTAAAATATTTTGGTGAATAAAATATATTTTATTTCAAAGAAATTGTATTTAATCATTTATATTTTGCTGAAGCATTTGTATTATATGTTTCTTATCAGATTATTAATGTCACAAATTTCCCGTGATTGATGCAAAGTGCTGAAGCTGAAGCTGTAAGATATTTTTGCCTGTTTCATGCATTGGCATCAACAAGGCTGACACAAGATTTAAATGGATGAAACAATTTTTCCTTATGTTGCTATCACAGAAATATTTTGAAAGATATTTAACATGGTGACATATAGATACTGTCTCATCTTTCTTGTGTTATAGAGTGACAGGGCACTCAGCTGCAGCTTCTTGCATGATTCAGTCGTGCATTTCTCAAGGCATCAAAAAAATAACCACTACTGACGGAGGGGTTGGCCCTTTTCTTTGGGGCAAGGAATTTGTGGCCTCACTTTTGAAAGACAGCAAGAACTTCTGACTTTGGTCTGGTTATTTAATTGGCTGACTCACCTGCTCCATCCATTCCCCCAGCAGAAGTGCCAGAACTCTTATTCCTCATTGCAAAAGTCTCAGTGAAACTCTGATTTGCGCATTTCCTTTTTCTAACACTTGATTTAGTAGACCCTTAAAAGGTTTGATAAGTCATTTCTTCATCTATCAGCAAAATAGTATGAATCTCCCCACCTCTCTTTGTCAAAATATGTTGGCCTTGTCCACAAAATGATCTGTATAACTGTAGCCAGTATCCCATAAAATTCACCTTGTAAGTGTAGACTGAATAATATGATAATCATAACTCCTGTCAGGGCATTTCAAAGAACATGCCATAGCTGTGACATTAAGCAAAAAAACTTCCATATATTTCAGAATATTTCATCAGGAACTGTTTTTTATTTATTCAATACTGAAAAAAATTTAATGGAAATTTCCATACGAAGTTTTTATACGTGCTATAAACTCTGTCCTCTAGTTACTGATGACGTGGCACTTGTTTTATCCTTAATGGCCTAGACTAAATTTCAATTGCACAACATCCACCTAAATTTCATTTTCTTGTCAGTTTAGCTCCCTAATTGCAGACTTAAGTACTTAAACACATGTCTTATTTCAATTGCTATGAAATCCCCTGCAATCATTTGACAATCTTTACTTGCTGCACAGGACCGGTTTTGTCACGATCTTCTACCAATCTCATAACCACCAACATAATATTCTCATTATGGGACATAGAATGGATTCCACCAGTGAAGTAGCCTTGAGGGGTCAGCCAGTAATGCATCCCTATTGCTGTAATATCCTGTCCCTGCAGTGGATCTTCCCTTCAAGACATTGACTTCAAGAGCAGAACAACATTTGAGATAACTACCCCTACATACATTAAGATCTTAAAGGGCCACACTTACACCTGCACAGCTACAATTACTTTGCATTAATTTTCAAGGTTTTATCTGGGTATGTCAATGGGCCAAGCATTTAGGCTTTCACAGCCCAGTCATACTTTTTGTCCATTGTCAGTCCCGACTACACACTAACATAGGAAACTATGTTTCCTAATTTTTGGATTGGTATTTAAACTATAAGAGCATTTTCCATCTTTTTCAATTGCTTTTTAGTTGGGCTTTTGTCATGGGACAATTTGAGAAAATTTTTAGAAAGTTCATTTTGTCAGCCAAGTCATGTTTACTGTATATTCATAGAATCATAGCATCATAGAAAGATTTGGGTTGGAAGCAACCTTAAAGATCATCTCATGCCACTCCTGATGCCACCAGCAGGGGTATTTTCCACTAGACCAGGTGGCTTAAAGCCCCATCCAACCTGGCCTTCCAGAACTGAGCTCCTGATACCAAGTCCAGGGTAGTGAGCTTCCTGTGCTTCTCTTTCACAAAGAGAATATTTTCACTGATGCACCTTGATTTGACTCTGCTCTTCAACATCTTCAACTGTCCAACTTGGACACTGGACTAGAAGGTACACCTAGTAAGTTTGCTGACAATACTAAATTGGGAGGTGTTGACTCTCTCAAAGGCAGACAGATCCAGCAGAGAGATCAAGACAAATTAGAGGGCTGTGCAGCCACCAACAATATAAAATTGTAAGAAGTCACAAGGGGCATGCACTGATCTCTTCTCTGTGGTGATCAGTTACAGGACCCAAGGGAATGGCATGAAGTTATGCCAGGGGATATTTATGTTAGCTATTAGGAAAAGGTTCTTCACCCAGAGGGTAGGTGGACACTGGAGCAGGTTTCCTAGGGCAGTAGTCACAGCACCAAGCCTGCCAGAGTTCAAGAAGCGTTTGGACAACTCTCTCAGGCACATAGTACAACTCTCAGGGATGTCCTGTGTTGGGCCAGGAGTTGTACTAAATGATCCTTGTATGTCGCTTCCAACCCAGGACATTCTATAATACTATAATTTCAGGTATTTTGGGGCAGTTCTAGAAAAGCTTTTCATTTGCAATATTTTGAGGTGAGTCATGTACATTGCTGATAGACTAAGGCAAAACAGCTTATTCTCTTCTGTGTTGAAGACTGTTTACTATTTTATTGCAAGGCTCTTCTTATTTATTTAATTGTGGTAATGAAGACATTCTACTACTCCTATAGAGTAGACTTCACAATCTTGCATGTCTCACCCTGTGATATTTTTCTGAAGACCATTGCTGCCTTCTACATATGCATATATATAAATTTGGCATCCTACTCTGTGCAGTAAACTTGAGGTGCTAGTCCTGCCTTCAACTCTATGTTTTCACTCATTGTTCTTTCCTCTCATTGTCTATCCTGATTTTTAGTTCTTTTTTTCATTAAAACTCCTGTTGGATGAAAGAAGGGACAGTTCTATTTGTGCTTCTTTTGTCTTGTCTTCCTAAGGAGCAATACATGTCACTTTTTGTCTGGGATTTCCTTCATTTGAGGACAAATAATTGGAACTGAATGAGTAAAAGATGAATAAAATTTTAAAATATTTTTATTTCAAATATAAGCTAATGTCTTTGAATTATTCAATTACCTTGTCCTATAGATATTAACCAAGGACTTTTTGCTAAGAGTTACCATGCCTCAGAACATAGCCAAGGCCACTTTATTCAGAATAACTTCTGAACCGTTTCATTGTTTGCTGAGTGACAAATTCCAGAGAGACTCTTGACTCAGAAATGCAGTATGTTATTGTTTAACCCCCTATTTATGTATGACGATAAAAACTGCTTGAAAGTACAATTAAGTTGTCTCTTGTTCTGTAAAACAAAGGTTCTCATCCTTATTCAAAAGATCTGTGGTTTAATTCTCTATTTTCATTTTTCCAATTTTTTCAAAGGGGCAACACTGAATAAAGCATTTGAGGTAATTTTCCCCCCCTTCTTTTCTTGTGAAAATAAGCCTTTTGATGACAAATGACATGGGAAATCAATTTACTTTTCTCTAATGAACAGTGACCGCGTAAACAGTCTTCTGCTATGGTTAGAAACATAAGATATAGAGGAAAGACACAATATTTTTGTTTTAAAAACAGTGTAAGAACAGTGAATGAAAAATAAAAATATTGCAAATTCAGAATTCTTTGTACAAACATTCACTGGCACCATTTTATAGTTCATCTTTATTACTGCTCTTCCTCGACTGCAGTATTAAAAGAATAGAGTTCCATACTCCCTTTGTTATTTTGCAAATTATTTTTTGTATACTTTTTACTAATGCCATTCTGAGTTTCCATATCAGCCTTGAGTTGCAGACATTAATACCATACTTAACAACAGAGAAGATTATCTGTGTTGTTAGTGGATCTTTTTGCATACTTGTGCAAATAAGATTAGATGCAGTATGAAGAGCAAGCTCTAAGTACATGACAGTGTTTTTGATTATTTTGAAGCATACATAAAACTCCTGCCACATCAAATCTTCTAACTGTCATCCATCTGTCATTTAAGATTTGAATTCTGACAGTGCCCAACCTCCCTGACATAACTTCTGTTACAAAATACAATATTTTCACATACTGATCCATTTAACAATACAAAATACCCAAATTTAAATCCATCACGTAGGAATAAATCCTTCAAAACTTATGTGTACCCAGAAAAATTCTTTTGCTGCCTTCTGTGTCCTTGAACAAGAATAGGCAGATTGAGTCAGATATGATCAGGTAGTTGTATTCACACATGTATACACTTCACATTCAATCTTTCAGATCACACTTGAGATTTTTAAAATATATTAGGAAATACTGCTCCAAAAACCTATAAAATATTTTAAATTATGAAAATGGAACCATATATAAATCAATTACAATCTTGCCATTAACACTGATAGTGACATATTACCCTTTATAACTAAGATGTAAGTAAGAATTGAGAGCTTTGGCAGCATAAATGCACAACTATTTGTCCAGGTGGAAGGTATCTTTTCCTCGACTGGGAAAAGATACTTTTATTACAAAATAAGGGTGTGTTGATGAGAAATTGTTCCAGGATAACCTTCACAATATAATTATACTAATATGATCATATTACCATGTGGAAACAGTACTCTCTTATTACAAATGAAATTTCACAGAACAATTGGGGGTTATATTATTTTTTTCTTTCCAAAGTTATTCAAAATATTGGTTTATGTGACATATATACAGCCTCATGAGTTGGGAAAATATATCAGTATGATTGAAATGATCCAGCATGTACATAGCTAACACACACAACCCAGTACATTACTCAGGCAAGGAACTCAGTAGGATTCAGAAGATTACACATATGTAGATTTATTAATGACAAAATAAAATCCATACTCATTTTAGGTACATTTTTTCTAATAAATGGGTGAGGGTTAATAAACTTCAGGCTTTAAACCAATCATGAGCCACTGGAAAGGAAAAGAGTTGTATTCATTCTGTGGCTATCTACTGTAATGGATTCATTGCTCTAAAGTTGCTAGTACTTTCTTAGGTCAAGATGTTTGACTACATGTGCAATTGATTTGATACAACATAATATGACATATTGATCTATAGATTTGTGCATGTTATATAAGTATCTTAATGTATCTCCTTGTCCTTTCTGACCCATTGAAGAAATTTACTCAGGGAAGTGAAAAAAATAGCTAACAGCAAAGTATTTTAACAAATGATCCCCAAAAACTTCAGTAATTTGTCCAGTTATCCCTGTGTACACTCTTAATTGCATAGAAGTTAAAGAACATTATGTTGAAAATCAACAATGGACTCTGAAGTTCATAATGCAATTTTAGATCCTTGTACCAGGTACAGAAATGTAAATGCAACTTTTTTGCATTTGCTATTCAGATATTGATGCGGGATGTAAAACTTACTCAATTTTCCAGGATAAGGGAACATGTTAATTCATTTGGGGAAACAGAAAGCCATTGCAAAACAGTTTATTTTGCTTTTCCAGTTTTACAGGAATTGAAAAACCCTTTTTGTTTTGGTGTATTATTTCTTTCATTGGCAACAGACTATGATAATATCATAATTTCATTTTATGATGGACCCAGCCATTTCTCTCTCTAATAGCCTTCTTAGACTTTCAGTATCATTGTAATGATTGCAAGACATGAATGCCTCCTGCAGGGTTTGAAGTGGCTTCAGTGTATAACATAACACATTTTATAAGCAAATGACACTTCCTTGTGTTTTCAGTTCGCCAAAATAGTTTTGAATGTACATTATGAGTTCAAATACATGTGTTAATTAATAATATTGCAGTAGTGCAAAGAAAGTTTGTTTTATTTTGTTCTTTGAGATTCTTTGCTAAACTTCTGATGCATCTGATTGCAGTGTTTAAAGACACTAATAAAAAGTGTTAAGATGTAAAAAAGCAAATGAGGAAACAGTTTCAGAAATTGGAGGTTTAGCCTAAATTTTTCTTTTTTCTTTTTTTTTAAATAATAAGAAATATTCCTTTTTCACCTAAAGAGGGCTTCATGTTTCTAATCTTGAGGATCTGTATCAAAATGCCAGTCCTTTTCTTGATAGAGTATTTGTAAACCATTGAACTAATGTCTAAATTATGGTTCATTTCTGAATCATAGTTGAGCCTAATTGTGACTACAGAAGAAATGGCTAAGTTTCCCCGGGTTAATAGTTGCTCAGTTCTTTCAAACCAAGAAAACAATAATGGAGTGCAAGTGGCTTGCTTGTGACCATCTACTTTTGCTAGGGAACTGCTGTCCTCTGTTTGTGGAAGCATATGTAGTCCATCATCAGTTCCTAGGAGCTTACATATCCATATTTTATGGATCATAACAAAAGAGAGAGGAGCAAAACATCCAGCTCTGACAATTGGATATGTTAAAAAATTGCCAATTCAGGGGGGTTTCTACCACAAAGGGTAATTGAATTTGTAAGTCAGGCTACTAACATTTCATGTAGTGCCTAAAAAGAAATAAAAGTCAGTCCTCTATTTATCTTCAGGTCCAATAGAATGTAAGCAAGTTTCATCCCAAGAGTCTTTCTCTGATGAAAAAAGGGATGGGAAGGAAAGAGAAGGGATGGGAAGAGAAGACATTTGCATAATGTAAACTCCCAGGCTATGGAGTTTTGCTTCATTTTTCTGTATTTGACAAAGTTCAGTCAAGTTGACCACGGTGTGATGGTAATGACCTGTTCTAAACTAAAAACTCTATCAGCTAATCAGGATTTAGTGATGCAGCACAGTCTCCATCTGACAACTGCTAACTCATTTGTCAGTTATTTAAGTCCCTGAATGCTTTCATCCAGTCACTACTACCATTAATTACTACTAGTAATGACATATTTGTATATTATTGTGCTGTGACTTATTACTGTGCTTCATATAGTCCAAACAAGCAGTTCGGAATTTTTGTCTATTGCAGTGATGTGTTCTCAGAGATCTTAAACTTTGGATATTTAATTCAGAATTATGCTTTTACTTCAAAAGGAATTATTATTTGAAGGAAAAGCAAGAAAGGACAAAAGGTTCAACAAGGCAACAGGGAAGAAAAGAGTTATATTGCTATGAGCACCTGAGTGAAGTCTTTTAGAGCCTGAAGGCTCTAAGAGAAAAGTGAAGAACAGTAAGTTAGATAAAGAAAAAGCAGATGATAAAGGTGTACATTGAGCTGTAGTTGTCCTTGAGCCTGTCTCAAACACTGTTAAGGCCACAAAAAGGACTAACCCTAAGATAAGATGCACTAACTTCCATGACAGTGGCAACTTGAGATAAGCATTAAAGATATGAGTTTGCACTAATTCCAGGCCTGGCTGAGGCAAGGTCTAGTTAGCACATCCTGATTGACATATCAGAACAAAAATTCCCATTGTGGCAAACTGTATATAGGAAGCATACAAATGAATGTTGAGGAAGCATGCAAATGAGGGTATACTCATTCTCACTTCACATGTAAATTAGGAATACGCCTCCATAGATACCCAGAATTTGGACTAGTGGTGACTATATCTCTCTCTCTCTCTCTCTCTCACTTCCC
>NW_008675235.1:0-5040 GCF_000695815.1 Acanthisitta chloris
ATATGTATATACACATTAAGCAACTTGATTCTTTTTTTTCTGCCATTCAGCCCACCTTTAGCTATCCCTGAGGAACAGGCTGTTAAACTATTGTCAGCAGTGCCAGTGCCTGCTCTGCTGCTCCAGCCACTGCTGTCCAAAGAGAGACCCTGCACCCCTTCCTGCAGGGGAGGAGGAGAAGGTTGCAGGCAGTTTTCCTGGCCTTTGCACAAACACAGAGTAATGGAATTACAGTAAAAGCTGCTTTCTCCCTAGGGACACAAACTATTGTAAAGAGAGAAAAAGGTGGTGTGAGCCTCATTTTATTCCTCTAGCATCAGAGTGCTCTTCTGGGATAAAAGGTAAATGCTGCCTGAGCCATTCTTCCCTGAGTGCCCAGGAACAACAGGAGGTATCATCTCTTCATGCTGGTCCTCCTCCTCAGGTCTACTCAATGACTCCTTCCTGTTGGGAAGAGCTAAGCACTGGCTGAGATGACACTTCACAAAAAAAACTTTCACCAGAAAGAACCAGGACAGAAAGACCTGAGATACAGATTTGAAAAAATACCTGCCTTTTTGTGGCAATCTAATTGCAAGCTTAGGTGTGCTATGGCCTGGAAAATAGTTTCTTGATAGGAAAATATATCAATGAAGAAATCAAAATGAAATTTCTGGGCTATTTACCTCTCAGGAAGGTTTTAGAGTTAAGATTTTCTTTTCCCCAACAGGAATTTAAATCTTTGATTTATTTCCGTAAGTTCTCATCATGGCATTGAGATTTCTGTTCCTTAATATAGCTACATATATGGGAATAAAAGGACCTAGCAATACATACATCCACTCAAGAAAGACAAGGTAAAAATGACTAAATATTATATGTTTAATTCTGTTTTCACTACTCCAGAAATAATTAAGGCCTGTAAAAATGGCAGCAGTTTTAAGTCAGGTCAAATCAGCATCAAGTGCCCTGTATTTAGTCTTTTCCCCAGAAGATACATAGTGTCCCTGCAATGACAGTTACAGGGAAAAGCTTTTATGACCTCCCTCCTTCGAGTTTGCTTACCCCTTAGATTCTTGACAAAATCTTCCAGCTTCATTTTGCGTTCTGGTTTCACATTTGGGCTGTACATGTCTGTGTTTAACAGTATGATGGCAAAAGCTAGAATGAAGATGGTATCAGGGTTTCTAAATTGTCTCACCACACCTGGGTTGCAGATACAGTATCTCTGGCTGTAAAAGAGCAAGAGGGGAAGCTGTCAGAGCTATGAATTACTTTGCTAATTCCACCAAACAAACCAGCTGCTGCATTCCAGAGGCTTTGCAAGCTTTTCTTAGTGTTCTATATATGTATTTAGCTTTCCATCTACATATTTCCCTAAGACAATCCGTGAATGTGGAAGGCTTTTGTTTTATACCACCACTGTACCTTCACTTCTTAGTACACACTCTGAGCTACACTAACTTCAGTATTTCATTTTTTTACAGCGACTAACACCCCACACCAGGTAAGAATACAGCACTGACCTTGGCTTAGTGTCCCATAGTGCCTGACATCTCATCCTGGCCTGGGTAAGTACACCTGTCTAAGTACTGCTAAGTTAATACTCTTCTTCTACTACTGCTGAAACGCTGAATGCAAAGTTGGGAGCATATATACTCTAAAATGTAAATGGTCTTATAATTCCACTCATTTAAACTACTACATCCAAATGTATTGTTAGAGATGTTCAAAAATCCTTGATTATCCTTACAGCTGGTGCCAGAAAGAACTTTTAATTGAGAAACTTCATGGTGTTAATACAAATGCTACACATGAACAGCACCAGCAAATGAAACTTCCTATTTCAGACTCAGCAAAACCCCCACAAACTACAAGTTTGGAACTGTTTGTCACTCATAAGGACACTGCAAATAAGCAGGGAAGTCACTTGGATATGCTCAGCTTCCCCAGTTCTCCAGTTTGACTGTAAGACTATGGCAGGTTTCTGGTGGCTAAGTAATTCATTTCAGCATCATACCTAAAAGCTTCAATGAGCCGTTCCACTTTCTGGGCTTCTCCTTGGACACGGATATGAGCCTGAAATTTCCTGAGTGCTTCATCCAGTTCCATTGTTGAGAAGTCCATCTCATCCACAACACAGCTAGGATAAAAACATAGAGCCATTGTGTCTCTTCATTTCTAACAGCACAGTACCAAGGATGAGATTTCAAGAACAAAAAAACCTTTCCATTCCCCATCTTATAGAGACTCATGGAATTGTTTTTTAAAGATTCAGCAGCAATTGCAATAATTGTAGGCAAGCTGTGAAGGAAAGTTGCAAATAAGGGATCAATGCGAATGTGGCCATGTAAGCAGACCCTTATCTAACAGAAGAGCTGCTGGAATGACAACAAATGTCTGACTGATGTGACATATCACTGCCAAGAATAATTGTCAGTTTTGTGCTTCCAGGCCAATCAGCTATCACACTGCCTACAACAATAATAAGTAGCTTATACTGTTCAAAATATCATATCGCAAACAGCCTGCAGCAGGCACAACAATTTGTACCACTGGCTTTGTGTCTAGCAATGTTCTTACATGCAGAGGAAAAAAAAGCTAGTTTGGATACTCTCTTATTATCACTGTAATTCTAATCTCCTCATCATTCGCCATGTCTTTCCATTAACACTTAGAGAGAAAGAATTACTTTCTTGCTCTGAAAATACAGTGCTGACCAAAAGTAGAGGAACCATTTTAATATTATCAACAATGGGAACAGTGTCATTCTAATAGTTTGTTTAAAGACTGCTTTAAAATCAGGAGTTTATTAATGTCCTATCTTTAAACTTAGCTTTAGGTTTTGAATAACCAGACACGGATCACTGCAAGTAACAGCACTGTAATGCAGAAACTGCAGAAAGCACAATCTGGTTCTAAAAGGTTTTTCTGAAATGTATATGACAAATTAATGTAGCTCATCTTTTTCTTCCAGTAACACCACAGAATGGGAGGGGTCTTAAACAAGGTCTGATGTAAACATGGAGACAGCGGATACACCTCCATGGTCAATGTTCTTAACTACCACCACATAGCAGCTACAGTAGGCCCAGAATGTAGGTCTTGGTCAAAAATTTGGGCTGTTCCCAAGAATAATTTCTAAGCTCCAGTGAAAAGACTTCAAGTAGTTAAGACACCCTAATTTACAGGATCTGGGAAATTGGACCACAAATCAAAGCAAGTAATTTGAAATTAAATTGTGTAACAAAAAAAGATAATCTGTTAAAGTATCTTTTCTATGCACTAACCTGGAGTTTTTATCAGTTTGACAGTATCTACCTCCAATCTGTAAATATGGTAATTGATATGAAATTCTCTTCTGTTGTCTCTTTTAAAAAAAAAACCCTTGTTCCCATTTGCAGATCCAGAGCACTGTCAAGAGAACTGCACAGCTTACAGGGTGTTCATCACCTCCAAGCATAGCTGAAACACCTTAGTTAACAACATTATTTCAATAAAAGGATTGTTGTGGGGTTATAATAATTCATCTCATCCTGGACTTGTGCTGTTTCCTTGAAAACAATTAGAAGATCCACACTCTTTGGAAAGCCTTCACTCTGGTCTGACTCATAATTGCAAAATCCAGATGATCACTGTAAGTAGCTCACAGTGACTCATGCTGAACAGGGATTGCATCAAACCAAGTCTATTCCCTGACTCTGCAGTGTGTTGGTACAGAGGTCCTTCCACTGCTGCCTGCTGGGTGCTGTACTGTATGGAGGCAGCTTTTAATAAGGCACAGAAGAAAAGAGAAGAGCTCTGGACCATACACATACACATTCAGTCCTCAGGAAAGACTGCATATATAGACCAAGGCAGGTTTCACTACAACTTTCATTATATTGTTAAATAAAACACTTACATAAAAACCTGGTGGTCAGAATTTTTCCTAGGCTTCCTTAATGGAAAAGATGTTGGGGCCTTTTTGCTTTCATTCTCAGCAGTTTTGCTAAACATCTAACTAAAATGTTATACAGTATTTTGAAAAAAAATGGCCTAAGGTGTATTTATGTTTACAGGTCAGTATGTCAGAGCCCCAAAGAATATGTGATTCAAATGAACAGCCTCTCTCAAAACAAAGCAACTTCTGTTTTGGTCTACTCTGTGTACAAGGTTTAGATATTTGTGACCAAGCTGCTAAAAGACTGTTTTTCTCCCTTGCATTTCTTTGGTTTTTAAAACACACTTTGTTTATTTAACCTTTTGGAAAATAACAGCTTGTATAGGTCTTGTTAGCATGTGCCTGCACATGCTGCAATCCCTGTTAGTCTCACATCTGGGCCATTTGGCTGCAGTAATTATTTTCAAGTTCTGTTACTGATTAAGCCTTATGTTGCATACAGTATTATTTTTTTTCATTCAGTAAATTATTAGAGTCTGAGGAAGGAAAAACCCCTTTGAAATAACATGCTCTAAGGCCAACGAAATTAAAACATAAATTTAGAGTAAATGACTACAGGGAATATAAATCCTTGTAAGTATCTTGGTGGGTCAATGAGGAAACCAGTAACTTAGCTGGAAAGCAAAGAAATAAATATTTGCTTACGTGCATGTTTTCTTAACCCTTGGAGTCTGGTTTGCTCTCCCTCAGAACAAGACCCAGAGACAAGCACAGTACATCCTGAGACTGTTCCTGTGTGCAGTTGCTGAAGCCTCTTCCTTGGACATTGACCCGCTCCTAGCTCCTCCCCACACCCGATACTCACTCTAACACATCCCTGTTGAACTGTTTCTGTCGATTTCCCAGGAATTCTCCAATCATCTGTCTGCTGAGCCCTTTCCTTTGCAGGAGAAAGTGGGCAACACCAACTGGAGTGTCTGGCACAAATCCTCGCTCGATGAGGTACTGGACTCCTTTTTCAGGTTTTCTGAGGAGAAATAAGAATGCAAAACTATTAATTTTCTTCCATTGGGCCTGAACACATCTGATTTAATGTTTAAAACAATTCTGCCAATCACTTTTAACTAGAGTAATACTGGTATGGGCTAGTTTCAGGGTAAACACAGCCATCCTGCTGA
>NW_008675235.1:5073-8353 GCF_000695815.1 Acanthisitta chloris
ACACCTCTGCATGTCATACCCATTTCCCTGCTCCATAGCCCTTCCAAAGGCCAGCTTTGTATGGAAGCCAATGCCATAGGCAAGCCCAACACCAACAACTAAATGCTGCTGCTGCTGGGAGAGATGTACCTTCCAGAAACTCAACTAAAAAGCTGCTGCTGCAAAACATGAAACAAAGAACACCCCTGACCTCCCACTCCTTGCTGCCAGAAGTTAAACCTACTGAACAAAAACATCTGAAGTGGTGAAACTTGCAAGCTGAGAGTACAAAATATAAAGGGGAAAACTCAAGTCAGTGAAGCAAAAGGCAGCAATTAAAAATAGTGCAGCTCCCATCAAATTTGGATTTTTTCTTCTTTGGCCTTCAACACACACCCATTGCCCCAGACATCCCTCCCTCAGACAAGCACCTGCCGAGTTTCTGCAGTGTTTTACATCTCTTTATACTCTCTCTAAATCCTTCAGATTTAGCTGTAATCATTTTCACATCCCAAAACAAAGCAAGCCAAAGCTACTCATTTTAATTTGTTAACAAGTGTATGCTGGGCAGGAGGTTGGGATGCAGTTGGTTCCAGCAATAAAACATGTTGCTTATAATGGCAAATGCTGCTTATACTTTCAAGTGACACAGAATTCCCCTTACAGCACATCCTGTGCACTGTGTCTTCCAGCAATACACCAGACAACCATAATTCCTTTAAAAGATATTAAAGGGAAATCTTTACGGAACCAGTAATCCCATCAGCAGCTTTATTTTGTAAGGAATTCTAATGTAATGTCCACCTGTGCGAGTGGGTGATTTGCAGCTTGCTGGATGACCTCAAAGACACTTCCTTTAATGCAAGCAAAATCAATTTCCAAGGACAAGGTGACCGCACTATTTTTATACAAGGTTGATCACAAACCATAACCCTTCCTCAGGGTTTTTAATTGCAATAACATTACTAAATACATCACCATTCAGTTCTCCTACTCTTTTACATTACATTATTATATACTTAAGGCCCTATTAAGAATTAAGACAGATCAGAAAAATAAATATAATTTAATCAGAAGGGAGTTCTCAAATCTCAGTTTCTTGCATCAGGCTTAGTGGCTCTTTTCATCTGAAATAAGATTACACATATGGTCATCTTCTAAAATTAATCTCCTTCATACTAGAAAAGTACCTTTTTTTGTAAGTAATGTAATTGCTGTTCATAGGCTTTTGAGCTGTATTTCTGAATTCCTAATCTTTCTGAATTTAAATTCACAGAATCCAATCAAAACAGGAATAGTTTTCTCCATCCCCCTTGTTAGTGAGCTACATCTGTCCATAACATTCAAAGTGATACTAACCCAGGAGAATTCCTCTCCAGCAACTGTCAAAACAGAAAACAAAGAACACTCAAAATACACAGCATGATCCAAAGAGCATCTTCACTTGACATATAGAAAATGCTGGATCACTACTTACTGCACTAAAACCCACCTTGAATTCTCACCACCTGCATCAGCCTGAGCATTTAACATCATCACAAAGGTGACACATCATTTATTTTTCATCATCTCGTTTGTGGCTATATAACTTCACATAAGTCAGGGTCTGCTTTTTCACCTAAGAAGCTTTGCTTCTGGCTCAGTAAACTGTCACTTTATCCAAATGCTCTTCAAGCCAGGCTAGGTAAGTCTCCATAACAGGCCTAGAAATCCGTTCAGCAATATGCTGGAAGTCAAGAGCTCTTTGCCCATCGATACTCTCCTCATGCTGAAGTGGAGAATCAGGAAGTTTTGCAGCCTAGGATTATCTGAAAGTACTCCAATTTGTTAGAAAAGCTGTAACATGGCAGCAATGCCCACTCTGACCTGCAACATGAAAATAATGCCTGACCCCCCTGAACTGTAAGAGTGAAGGCTACACTTTCCCTGTTTGATGGATCACCTTGCAAGCCAGGCAGGTTCAGGGGGATTTATTGTTGCTGTCAGCTCCTTCCCACTCCACACCAGCCGTGACAGTCTCTTATTCCACAGAAAAAGTACTGAACAGAGCACTACGGCTCTGTAAGAGCATTCTGAAGTGCTGATCTACCAAGGAAGTTTTATTTAAAAGGTGAAGCTAGCAATAGGTTAAGAGAAAAAGGTACACGAGTGCCTTCCCTGTCTGCCTTTAACACAAGCAGTAATTTCCCTTTTCAAATTCAGAGAAACTGAAGAACTAAACAGGATAAGGGAAATTTAAGTCATCTCCAACACCACAAATTTCAAGTATCACCAGGTATGAAGGAATTGCCTTTTAAATGCACCAAGAGCATGTGTAGGCTGTGGTCTTGACTTGAAGCAAACTACCAGAAGCTCATTTGCTCCTTCCCAAGGAAAGGCAAGACATACCAGGTGACTGCCAGGGTTTTGGGCAGGGCAGGTTTGAGAAGACAGCACAAGCTAACAAGGATTGTCCTGCTGGCAAAACCAGCTGCTTTAAACTGGACAAAGCTTCTGTTGCACCAAACCCTGACTTTTCCTGAAGTGTGTGACAGGATACAGAAAAGAGTGGGACATGAAAAGGTCATGGATTTAACACGGGATAGGACAACTGACCTAAGTTATCCTCATTTCTGTCTACTCAGAATTGAGCATAGACTGTTTTGTACTTACAACTAAGAATCTTTTGTGATTAGGAAAATTCCCAGTGATGGCTTGTTAATTACAGTTACCAATACCAGAGAAGGTGAGAAGCCTAGAAATAGCAATCAAGGAAGCAGCATGAGCAGAGCAGTTATTTTCAGACTGGAAGATGTTAACTAATATCAAAATGAACCCTCTAACTCTAGCTCCCTACATAGCCGATGATATACATATTTGGAAACCTCTTGATATTTACAGGATTGTTTCCAAAATACAGCTTAACAACAGCTTCTGTCTCAAAAAACCCCCAACAAAACAACCCAAACAAAACCAAAAGGAATCTACTGAAAGAAGAACAAAAAAATCAACTCACACAAAAAGATGTGCAAAATCATATTTACGGAAGATTCTCAGATGCTGCTTAAAGGGATAAGGACCTTGCCAGAATCTGATTAATAGCAGGGCCTTTAGGATGGTTTAAAATGCTTTTTAGGGGAAAAACATTGACAGAGGGAGCAATGCAAAATACCAGATCAAACCAGTGTATTTCAGTAAGCTTGATTCTTAGACAGTACTGGTCACATCCAGCAAAAATCTTGGTTTTATGTGTTTCTGTTGACAGGTTGGATCCTGAAGTAATTTTTGGAAGCTAACATCTTTAAGAGGAAGCATATTCCAG
>NW_008675235.1:8378-12139 GCF_000695815.1 Acanthisitta chloris
AACAGTTAAAAACCAAAGAGCAAAACACCCAAACCTCCCCAAAAACCATTCCCTCAAAAGTCAAGACTCCCTGCCCATTCCCGCTGTTTCCCCTAGTCAGTGTTACACCTTCCCCTCACAGGTATAAAACTAGATGGAGACAGGTTATTATTTACTCAGCAAGTTCTACATGCAGTACTGGAGGTGTAAATTCAGTAGAAGTTCCTGTCACTTAATAACATTTGTGTTGAGCTCATCAGAGTGGTAGTTTGTCAGGGGTGTACAGCTCGGAAGCTGAGAAGGACTTGGGGTTTTGCTTTCAACAGCTATGCAGGTTGAGTTCAAAAAAGTCACAAAGGTCATTGTGTTTAGGACTTTTGTTAGTGTAAGTGATGTACAAGGATTTCCTAAGAATGAGCTCTCCTTTGGAGCATGGGGTAGAAGACAACAGAACAATGGTAAACAGGGTAATGACATCTAAGTTCCTGAGAGAAGTGTCCTGTGGCCAAGTTAGGAATATATAAAAGAAAAAAAAAGTGGCTTTTTTTCTCATTAGACCAAAACCTACAGCACAGTATCTTCAGAAACAACAACTGCATTCCCAATCTTCTATTGCCATGAACAAACTGTTAAGAAGAGCAGTGATCCAGACATCTTTCATTCTGAATGTGTCAGTTTTTGTCTCAATTAACTTCCACCTGGACAGAGGAAACACTGACAGACAACTCCAGGACACACATTACAATCACTTACACCACATGAGGCTGTCAAATACCTGCAAAGATAATCACCATTTAGCTGTTGCAGAAAATCTGGAGTGCCAAGGATAAAAACAGCCCTAAAGCTCCACAAATTACTACATATGGACTGTCAAAATGGTATCATTCCAGACCCTGGTCTGACAGGGAACTTTGAATTCTTTCAAGAATTGCTTGAATTCTGTTTTCAGAAGTGCTCATGACCTGCCAGAGTTTGAGAGAGCAGGAAAGCCAGTCAGAATCACCTTCTCCTTTGGCAAGGGGCAAGATAAAAGCATCTGCTGATTGACTTCCCAAAGTCAGCTCACAGCAAAGCTTTGTGTAACTGTGCTCACACAACCCAACAGGCAGCACAGGATCAGGGACAGACACACAGGTCGCTGCTGGAGCCACGGAAGGAAACATGGTGTGAAATACACCACCTCATGCTGTTGTTGGACATGGCGTAACACCACATTTCAAGGGACTAATTGGCACTTGGGAAACAAGGCTTTGTGCTACTGAGATATTGAAAATCTTACCTTTAAAATGACAGGAAATACTATTTTTACAAAAAACACTGCAATGATTTTGAAAAGTGAATTTGGTAGAAGAAAGGCTTTTAGTCAGGTTGTAGATGATAAGAGAGATCATTACAAGCTTAGCATGAACTGTTACCTCCTGGACTTACTGGTACAGCCAGACCTGCTGCAAGACAAACACATTACACCCAAGGGTTGGAGCTAGGTGAGCACTGCAGTGGCATCATCTCTCCTCTCAGTCCTGGCGCTGTCTTGGGACTTCCTGACAACCTGAACTAGGAAGAAAAAGTGTTTTGCTGGTTTGTGTTGGGACTTTTTTGGTAGGCTTTTGGTTTGGTGGTTTGATTTGGTTTCTCTTTGGTTTGGGTTTTTTTTTTGTTGTTGTGTTCTTTTTTGGTTGTTTGGGGTTTTTTTTAATCCAGTCAAGCTCCCTCCATAGCTGCACCATCAGTTGTACTAACCAAGCTGCAGAGTGGACAAAGCCTAGGTGCACAGCAGCCAAGAGAAGAGAATAAATAGAGAGCACTACCTCAAACAGAAACCTTCCACAAAACCACAGTACAAAGGTGTCTAAAGCCTTCCCTATTCCTGACTTGCTAAATGTGTAAAGCTTATAAACACCCCAAACCACATTAAATCTTTCTATTTCCTTTTAGAGCTCAGACAGTAACAGAGCTGTAAAATGGAAGTATTACTTAACAAATGTGCAGAGAAAGCAGCTTGCCCAAGCCTAGATTTCCAATATCCAGCAATGCCAAAAAGTATCATTTCAGGTAAAGCAGGGATTTATTAACACAGTGTAAATAACCAAAGACATACTGTTCTTACAATGGGGAGAGTTACCCTGACTGAAATGAGATCTTGGTGAAACTTCTAAAACACCAGTGTTTTTCTAGGCACATCTATGCTTTTTGGTTCCTTGCTCATGCTCAGCTCCACTGAAAGCACCATAAGCTAAGAGAATCTAGAAAACAAGCAAAGCAGAACTACAAACATTTCTCAGAGGCTGTTAACACTGCAAACAGAAACAGTTCACAGACATGCTGCTGCCAAAGAAATCTTTTCATGTTAGGGGTGGAGAATTTAATGCAACTATGATGCCAGCCCTCTGTTAGAAAAATAATCGCCTTTGCCTTTCATACCAGAGATCTCATTTTGAAAATATTTACAGTTGTCACAAAACTAAGCATTGCTTTAACATTAAAAACCAGGGATGGCTTTTTTAAAAGCAAGATTCTAAGACTCTTCTTAGAATTGTTTAAGAAGTTAAATATTTTTAAGTCACCAGGTTGGCAGCAACAAGCTACTTGAATATTCTCCTTAGCCTGGCAGACAGCTGGATTTTGTTTCTGTGGTTGTTCTTCTTCCTTTGCTTTTGCCCATACCCTATTGCTGCTGCAGTGAAGCTAAGAGAACCCCCATGTCTATTTTAAACCTCCTGGACAGAAAGAAAAAAACCAATATCCTTAAATACTACCAAAACTAGTGCCAAAACAACTTGTCAGTGTTCACTCAACTACACAGCAAGGCAAAAGGGGACCAAAAGGAAGAAAATTACTGAGTGGGGAGCCTGAGCTGTGTCTTTCTCAGTTACACAACAGTTTAAGGAAGTGAAAGAAAACTAGGTGTAAATTGCATCTTTGGTAATTACAACAAGTCGTCCTTGGGTCAGGGAAATAAGCCAAGAAACTACACATTTCTCACAGCTTCTCTGCATCTCATGGAAACAGGGAGATAGTCACATGATTTGAGTCCTACATGTCGCCCTGCAGTGGGGATGATTTCTCCTCACATCATGATATGTTAATTTTCTATGGTTCATTCAAGACCACACCAAAAACCTACCACCACAGATGTGAAGGTCATGCATACTTGCAATTACACCAAATTACCTGGAGTAACCACCCTTCAGGGCAAGTTAATTTGTCTTCATGTCATTAAGAAAAGAATTCACTAGGAAGTGATCTCAGTGCCCAGTTCTGTTTGGTAGGGGAGCAAAATAAAGGGAGGAAACTCTGTAGACATTTATTTTCATGAAATTGGTAACTGACCTAAATAGTTCTACCATTACTTTCTGCCTAACCAATCAGTTTCTTTGTGTCACCATTTCCTAGTAAAGTGCTAGGAAATTATACATTAAACACTACTGCTACTGAATGTTTAGGCCTGTCTGAAAACTATTGCCTGAATCAGAGCTGCTTATAAAATGGCAAAAAGTGTATAAAAGGCACCTCAAGGGTCCAAGCAGAAAGTCTGGGTTATTCTAATAAAGGAGGGAAAATAGAGTTTAAAGCTATTTCATAAAAAGGATTTTTCTGTGTAAGAAGCATCACCCTGGAGGAACAAAGCAGTGGAGTCAGAAGGCACACCCCAAGCAGTTGCAATGCAGTAGCTGGACATGTCCTTGCTAGTAAAAACAATCCTGAGTCATTATGCTAGAGTACATTTCCTGGCTCGTCAGTATTCCCTCTTGGCAGTGGACAGCCTTCCATTTCTTTTCCCC
>NW_008675235.1:12163-28407 GCF_000695815.1 Acanthisitta chloris
AATAGTTAAACAAATGGCCTAAAACAGTCCATGAGACGTTTCTCACCTCCTCTGGCCCACTGCATCTTTGCATTTCTCAAAGAGTAGGGCAAGGGGTTTGTGGCTGCCAGCAGAGCAAAAGGCTCTCCACTTTGGGACACCCATATGGCAAAGCGGACGGCGCTCTCGGAACGGCTGTCAGGGCCCAGTACTGCCCCCACAGCTGTGCAACTGCTGTCAGCAACGAGACTTTACCAGGACTCTGTCCTTTAAATTGAGGAACAATACCTGCCCTAAATTGCCTTTCCACACCCTCACCTCAGTCGCATATAACAGAAGCATGTCAGCTCCAATTTCTGCCCCTCTGCTGACTGCAGATGGGAAACACTGTCAGTCACATTCCTTTTAAAAGGGACACCTTTAGATTGGCAGTGCAAAATGCCTTTCAGAGATCTCCATTTTCCATTTCCAGATCCACCAAACCCCAATTCACGAGACAGATGTGAACTGTTACTCAGGAGGAAAGAACTGGTGCTCCTTTCTTTCCTTAAGAGACTGGAGCACCTCACTTATGAGGAAAAGCTGAGGGAGTTGGGCCTCTTTAGTCACAAGAAGAGATGATTGAGAGGGACCTCATTAACATATTCAAGCACATGAATGGGAAGTGCCAAGATGATGGAGACTTGTAGAAACCAGTGAAACAAGAGGTAACAGCAAAAACTGCTGCGCGGGAAGTTCCACCTGAATATGAGGAAGAACTTTCTTGTGCAGTCAGAGAGCACTGAACAGGTTGTCCAGAGAGGTCATGGATTCTCCTCCCTCACTGGAGGTGTTCATGAGATGTTGGGACACAACCCTGGGCCATGTGCTCTAGGGTGGAGCTGCTTGGGCAGGGAAGTTGGATCACATTACCCATTGTGGTCCCTTTCCAACCTAACTGATTCTATGATTCTCTTTTCTTTAACTCTGCTTCCAAGGGTTCCTACACAGCCCTCCCAGCTCCCTATTCAAACTGCCCTCAGTGTGCCTGCAAAGGCAGCTGGTCACATTTTGCACCATCCAAATTTGGTCACTTGAGATTTTGGGGCCAGGGGTGAAAGGAATTCAAATTCTGGCACTCTGAGTCCTATCAGCCGCTGGTCTGGGAGCTGCTCGAGCAGTCAGATCGCTCCTTTCACAGGGTCACTGCTCATCACGGGCTGCATCCCGAGCGTGCAGCCAGCCCTGGGCACTCAGCACTCACCCATTCCTGGCACGCAGCAGCACCAGGCAGACGTGTGCCCGGAATGTTTAAGGGAGCTGGCAGCAGGGATGAGGTAATGCCTCTCTCACGGACCCAGGGACACCAGCACGCAGTTACTGCTGCCCGAGCACAGCCTTTCCAAAACCTACATTTGCTTTCAGCATTTGGTAAAGCTTATACTCCCTTTTCATGGCAATGGACCCTTGTGCCCGTATTTGAAACTGGTGCCTGAGTATACTGCTGGTTGTACCCACAGTTATACATTTCAGCTGGATTTTATGGGCAGGACATAATGTATGCTAATCAAAGCACTTGTTTTGGAAAAAAAAAAAAAGAGGAAGAAAATGGGTCCTCAGGGAGAAAAGATAAAACACACAGAGAACAAAGCAAAACACACAGAGCTTTTTTTTATTTTTTTTTTTATTTGGGTGTTCTCACTTTGGGCTAAATGTTTTTAGAAATAATGAGAGTCATACTAAGAACATTCTTCTCTTCTTACTAACTCCTCGGCATGTTAAAGGACAAGCTACGTGGAGTGCTTTGATTTTAATTTTTGTTGGAAGCATCTGTGGCTGAATAATCTGCAGTCCAGATGCTGTAACAACAGAAAAGTCCCTCTCAGCATGTACAAGAGGACAGCAAATGGCTCTGTTGCGAAAGCCTGAAAATCTGAAGGGACTACAAGGGAGCTGGAGCTGGACTCTGTTAGGAGCTGCAGTGATTGGGCAAGGGGTAAAAGGGTTCAAATTGAAGGAGGGGAAATTTAGGCTAGATATTAGGAAAAAGTTTTTTCCTGTGAGGGTGGTGAGACACTGTCCCAGGTTGCCCAGGGAGGCTGTGGCTGCCCCAACCCTGGCGGTGTTCACAGCCAGGTTGGATGAAGCCTTGAGCAACCTGCTCTGGTGGGAGGTGTCCCTGCCCAGGGCAGGGGACTGGGACTAGATGATCTGTGAGGTGCATTCCAACCCCTACAATCTTATGATTCTATGATTAGAGATGAGTGGACAAAATAAAAGAATTAGTTTGGAAGAGAACCAGTTTGGTTTGATTTACACTTTCTCTCTCCTCAATCTGAATTGACAGGTTTAAAATAATTAGAAAGTTTGCAGTAGTTTCTGAATATAACAGTATGTAGGAATCCAAATTACCTTCCAACTCTACCTACAGGTAAATGATGGAAAGCTTATTCCTCTGTTGAACAGGTAGAGCTGCTTTCATGGAAAATGAAAAATGTGCCTTCTCACAAATATTATTATTGTGTGTCTCAGATTTCCAACAAGAATTTCTCTAGAAACTTCAATTTGCAATTTTGTATTTGGTGTAATCCCACCAGCACTCAGCAAATTCCTCTCATATCTGCTTGGTAAAATAAATAACTTCTTAAATTAACATTCCAAGGAATCTAGAAATGTTTTAAAAAGCCTGTTCCTGGAATTAGTATCCAATTCATATCAACAGTGGTTTTGCAATTTTGCATAAAATCATCCCTGTTGTGCAATAAATGAAGCCAGTAAGGCTTTCAGGGCAAACGAGGAGACATCATTGCATATTGCAAACAAATACTGATGCCTTTTTATCTCTGTCAATAAATCCTTTGAGGGACCTTTGGAATAGCAGAAACCTTGATAGTGGCCTGTTATAAAGGAAGCTACAGACAACTCTTCAGAACAGAATACTGTAATGCACTGAGGACACATGAGGAAGAGTTTTCCATCTGTCATTACCCTTCCCAGAAAGCAAAAGAGGGAAAGGCATCTGGGAAAACTTACTGTAAAATTATTGCTGGCCTAGCCTCTGTGCTAGCACTGCAAAGGGTAGTTATGTTGCTGTAGCTCCAAGATGGACAGGTAAGATTAGGATGTAGAGCCTTCAGCCTAACAGCACACACAAAGAGCCCTCAACAGAACACTACAGTGTGGGGGAAATGGCCCAGGAGCTGCACTTCACACTCTTCACCACCAATGTCAGAAGCTGGCACCAGCACCAGCAGGTCTGGCTCCCATGGCAAGAAACCACAATGCCACAGGAACACTGACAGATGAGAGGACAATTTACAGTGTCTTCCAAAGTTACAGCTGATATCCCAAAGGAGATACTGAATATGACTCTAGGCTCTGCTAGATTAAAAAATGAGTCTGGGCAATATGAACTTTTATATCCCATATTTTACAGTACCAGGCGCAGTCACATCGTTTTCAAACCACTCTAATGTCATCTGAGTTTTGTTGAAAACACTTTATTCATGCAGGAAGTGTTTGTGCTGAGCAGTCCCCAGTGTTCCCTGTCCCACATGGCTGGGTGTGTCGCTGCGGGTGAGGAGGCACTAACTGCAGGCTCTGCTATCAACAAACACACCTGGCAGCCACAGACACTGGGCGAAGAGCCACTTGCTGCCACCCTCACGATGGCACAAGAGAAGGCCCTATGGCAATATACACACGCACAGCTATGCAGAGAATTACAGCCTGCTGCTGCTGGCTGCACAGCTGACCCGAGGGCAGGACACCTCTCTTCAGACCACTGAGGTTAAACCATTCAGCCCAGTTTAATCTGTTAGAGCCATCAGTGCAGCAGCAGCAGAATGGAACCTGAAAATCCTACTAGGCTGGGGTGCAGCAACTGGCAAACCTGGTACTGCCAGCCTGCAGCCAAAACAAACAGGGGAATCAAATCACAGCCCTTTTTACTTCTTTTTTTTTTCCTTCTTATTTTTCTTTTTAAAGCAGCAGTCAAAAGGCCTCTTGAAGCTCTGTTTATAAGCAAACCAGTCTCAAAGGCTGGATTTGCATTGGCAGGGTTTGAAGCCTGCAAAATAAACCTTTCTAGGTAGTGTTTTCCTTCTGCCTATAAGGGAGGAATGGTTTCTAGTGTATTTTCTCCCAGACTACATCCCTTTCAAACTACACTGAAGAAAATGCCTAATTCAACACAGCTGGCTTCAGCAAGCCTTCCTGGGAGCCCCTGCACTCTGGGCATGCACCTGCAATCCTTCCTTTGGGAAGGCAATGAATGGAAACACACACTCGGACAGCCCATTGACACGGGGAAATCACTACTGCCATTCAAATCCAGGGAATGTACAGAAGCTGTGACTTCACTGCAATTTCTTTGGCAGAAATCATTCCATTTGGGGGATACTCTGTGTTCCAGCACAGTGGCCACTACAAAACCTATTTAAAAAAGTACACTTCTTTAATCAACACTAGGGTTCCAAAATGAATCCAAGTTATAATCTGAAACAAATTCTGTGATCAAGTGATAATCATAGAACCACAGACTGGTTTGGGTTGGAATGGACCCTGAAGATCATCTACTTCCAAACCCCCTGCCATGGGCAGGGACACCTTCCACTAGACCTGCAAAAACGCTCAGAAAAATGATTTTTAATTACCTTTTTTTTTGTCTAATGTCCTGTGTTCTCCATTAGGTTACTAATCTTTTGCACAAAATAGTTATTAAGTGAACTAGACCAGTCGTGCTCAACTTGGACTCCACCCATAACTGGCTATCCTAACAAAGGGCCTCTGGTAAGAAAACTGCTCTTTGGCTTTGGAAAATTGTTATTGTAATAGAAAAGCCAAAAAAATTATACATTCAAATTCAACTGTGTCGATAGTGACTTTCCATGCTTTTAAAAACTTCATTCTTTCAGCACTCCTAGTGAACAAAGCAGAAGTATTTACTACAATTCATGTACTTCTTTAAGGCTCTTAATTCTCTGTATTTCACCCAAGTACCAGAAAGAAATGACATAATTATTTGTTAATTAAGGTTTGGGATTTTAATTTGCGAGTAAGGTTTCAAAGGTGCAATGAAATTAGCATGAGCTCTTTCTAAAAGGCATCCCTAAAATTTCCTCTGGTAGCTGTAGACACTTGGATAAAAACTTGTCTTCTTGTAGGAGGTGAGTTCAAAGCCACTTCTTCCAGTCCTGCACAGTCCTTCCGCTTGGGTGGAGCACACATCCTCTTGGGGGCTCGCTGCCAAGGCTTGCTCTGCTCCCTCATTTTAGGATCATAAATGTGTCATGAAGATCATGTGGTCAGAAGACACTTAAATGGCTCTGCTGCACTGACCTGAACACTGGGGAGCAGACTAAAAACCTGTATCCCAGCCCATCACGGATGTGCCTGTGGGTGCACAAACAGCTGCAGCACAGGACTGACACACAGGCAGTCCCTGGGCAGGTGCACTCTTCTGTGTCATGAGAGAGAAACTGCACAGATGAGACTGATGTGCAGAAAGTCCATCTGACCTGCAGACCCCCTCCCTGGCCAATATCTACCCAGGCTGGGCAACCCTCGTGGACACTGTTCTGCATGTGAAACAGCAGCCTTTGCCAAGGAAACTGACACCTAGGATGTGGTTTTCTTTTCAAAAACCATTTGACCACACAGGATGCTAGGACACACCTCATGTGCCAAGAACAATGAGCATAATGCTCAGAAGGTTAACTGAAACTAAAGCACCTGTAGAGCACATATTGAAAAGGAAAAAGGATTCTTCATCTTGAAGAACTCATCACTTGCAAATGCCTGAACACAATATCTGTCCATTGACTTCACGAGATGCAATTTGCTTTTCCCACCTGATACTCTCTTGAGAGACTGCTTTTGAACTTTTAAAGGAATAAAGCTTTGGAACTTTCCCAGCTATGATGGGTCAATACCTGACATTGCACATTAATGAAATTGTCACCTGCAGACTTGAAGAACCACAATCAAATACAAGATACATTGGATTCTCAGGGATTGTCTGAGCTATCAATAGAATTAGAGTGATTCAGTGGAAGGTAATGAGAACCTTCGGTATCAATACTGGAGATAAAATGCAGTAGGGGAATGGAACAATCACACACAACAAAAGATTACACACAGAGGTGCTGCCTAGAGTTCTGTACAGTCCTGTTTTTTAGCACTCACTGTCAAGGAGCTGCACATTGTCTTACAACTAGCCAATATATAAACAAGGCTCATCTCTGTTCAAAGTCCATGCAGAAGGATCACTTAGATGTGTTTCAAATAACAGTTTCTATTCTTCTCTGTTCCTGATGTTTATTTTTCACTTTCAGCCTCCTACTGATGTGTCACCAGAAGCATCTAACAATCTCCAATGCTCTCATTCAGCCCAGCTCGAGCACTTTGTTCACCCACCTTTTTCCTTACAGCCTTCTGCAATTGACTCAGAATGCTGTTATCAAGCCTGAAGCCCACTGATCATTGACTGCTTAAAGCTTAATTGCTGAGCAAAAAACAGAGCAAGCACCAAGTCTTTTAAATGTCAGCCAACAGCACCAGCACCTTCCTCCCCACTTGCCCTGCCAAGGATGTTACTGTTGTCAAATCTTCTCAAAAAAGCAGCTTGATTTATCTTCCTACCCAGTCCACTTCATGAGCAGTAAAAGCTGCTGAGATCCTATGACTTGCCTACTTCCAGTTGGTAGTTCTAATGAGAAATGTGTAACTCCAATAATGGAAGTACAGGGTTTAGAGTAGTGTGTTATTTGCTACTCTCTCTCATAATATTCATGGTTTTCAGTAGCCACATGGAAGTGTCCAAAGAAGGTATTTCAATAAAACAAAGAAATTTGAGAAAGTTGTTTTATAGAAATTTTAAACACCTCCATACACTGCAAAACTATCAGTCACAGGTGGAAATACAAATTTCTTGATACTTTTATGATAAATAACAAATATTTATTTAGCATAAAAATATTCAGTGCATCAGCTGTTAGTATCAAAGTTTTAATGAAATCTACTGAAGAAATTCTAGCCCCTACAAGTGTTAAACAGGAAACTCATCTTACACTGCTTGTTATTTCTAGTTCCCACTCAGCAAGTTTTACACCACCTACATGATTAAGGCAGGAAGAAATCTGAATTTGTTGTAACACCAAAAAATGGATCAGGATCAAGCCACCATATTTTTCCACAAGAAAGGAATCTGATTAATCCTCAATAGTTTGCTACCATTTATATACACATAATTATAATTTTTCTTTTCCCCTTAAGCTGTTTAACTATGAAGACATCAATGTTTAAGTACTCTCACATGAACAGTCACCACAAGCAGCTTGTTCATGCACTGAAAGGTCAGTATTAGACACCAGTCTTACCTTATCTGATACAAGAAAAATATTCCTGGTCCATTCTCTCAGTGACACAGAGAGAAGAGGAAGAAATGCTGTACTTACTTGTTAAAAAGATTTAGTCCAATCCTATAATGGCGTTTCCTGATAACATCGTTACTGAAGGCAGGGGAATCCCAGCTGTTGCGAGTTTCTTTGTGGTATGTTTGTTTGCTCAAGGTTTGCTCCCTTAGGCTGTCTCTAGAAGAAGATTCTGAGCTGCAATTTATTGTATCATTCGAGTTGGAAGTGCTGTTGATGCTGTCATTGTCTCCATCAGAATAATCAGACTCTGATTTGCTTTGCCTGTTTGCTGTGCCATTGATAGCTAAATGACTGTCTATAGGCCTAGCCCTATGTCTCGCCTCCTGCTCCTCTCGGGTTATGATCTTGGCAGGAATACTGTGAGGGATATGTTTTGGGCTTCCTTGTTGACTCGTGATCCCTCGGTCATATGCATTTTGTCTCTTTAATGAGCCTCTCTCGGAGCGATCACTTAAGTCCACTGAACTGTCACTGGGTGGCTCTATAGTTAGCAATGGTAGATGATCCATTCTCATTCTCTGCTCCTGACATTCCAGTGAGGGGGTACTCCTGCAGCTCGTGTCAGTGTCTATCTTATCATCTTTGTGAGTCATGGACCAATACTCTTGAGAAGAGTTCACAGACCGGAGCCTCAAATCCGATTCTGTGCTGGACGGTCTGTCCACTGACTGGGAGAGTGGAAGAGGTGGAGACAACTCTTCCTCATCAATATATAACGTAACATCACTGTAGGACGCCGTCATCTCATCAAGCTTCCTGTGATCCACGTTGTGAAGTGCTGGTTTAGTTGGAGCACAACTATCCCTTTCCATTTCACGACTTCTGACCTGCTCTGCAGCCTGGATTTCATCAGAATGGAGACTACGGCAGTTCAGTGCATCGTCAATGGATTCCGCAAGCGATTTCACTTGCCTGGAAAAAGCATCCTCCAGTTCTGTAATGGCATCAGTAAAGTCAGTAGATGCTGCTGGAGACTTCATTGTAGCTGTGTCTGCAATGTCATCACATTCAGATGGTACCAGGGATCCCAGCTTTGACCCATCATTTGTAACAGAAACTTGTTTTCCTTCAAAGTAAGAGCTGTGGACTTTCTCAGGTCCTTCAAAGGAAAACTGCATTCTCATATTGGACAGTACAATGCGCCTTGACATACGATTTTCAGACATAGAACTTCTGAGACGTTCAAAATTCTTGTTCATCTGATACTGGCGAAAAGCTGTTTGTATAGTGCGAGCAGCATGTCTGGTTATGAGACGGCCTCCATACTTCCGTTCTAGCATCTCCACCTGTGGCAGGGAGAGCAGGAGCACTTGTCACTTGATGCAGATTAGAACAAGGTTAGAGTACAACAAAAAAAATATTCTTATAACAACCTTAATTTTCAGACATTTTTCAAAGACTATACACTGGGTTTGAAAGTAAAAACTCCAAACTCCAGACTAACAACTGCACAAACAGTGAACTGAAGAGTCACTTGCAAATCCCACCATAAAATACAAAATATGGCTGTGTGAATACTGACATATAAAACTCAGGTATTGGCAATTTGTGTGTGTGTTTGCATTTTGATTTCCACACGAGCATTGGTGTGCTCATGTCGAAGTAGACAAGACAGCAGTAACGCAGCGTAATGCTGTCAATGTCTCTGCAGGGACAACTGCAGAGAAGTGAAATCTAAGTATGGTGCAAATTGCCACATTTTGGGAGTAAACTCTCAAAGGGGCCACCACCTTTCCAGGCACACATTGCTTTCTCCATGAATTAAACCCAGGTAGCAGTTTCACCCAGGGCTGGTATCAAAGCAAAACAGCCTGCTGGAACATATTCTTCCAGAGAACCATCTCTGATCAAATATCCACATGCACATTTTTCCTCAAACCAAGAACATATTTCAGAGTTTCTAAATACAAATTCAAATCTATTTTCATCCTTGTAATTGCACTCAAAATTGCCAATTAACAGAATGAATATGCAAAATAAATACATTATAAATGCTGTCAATTTAACCTAGTGAAAATACTTTTGGAATACTCATTAGGTATTTTCAAATCTTTTCTTCCAAACCATGAAAAGCATCACAGAATCACAGAATGGTTTGGGTTGGAAGGACCTTAAAGCTTATCCTTTCCCACCCTGTGCCATGGGCAAGAACACCTTCCACTGGCCCAGGTTGCTCCAAGCCCCATCCAACCTGGCCTGAAACACTTCCAGGGATGGAGCAGCCACAGCTTTACAGTGCCTCACCACCCCCTCACTTAGTTAAAATACAGTGAACAAAATTAATAGCTAAGTTTATTTATTTTGTCCACAATATTTAATTTCTGTTCTAATTGGTCTTTGCCAGATCCATATAATTCACAAACACAAAACATCTATGACAAATCAATGTTTAGTACTACAACTATACTCCCCATTTTTCTGGCAGCATTTTTGTGTAAGTCCATGCAATTTTCATAATACTGCAATGATTCAAAAGTAATTTCATCTTGCCTGCAAATCCAGATACCCTTTTTCATTAGACATGATGGGCTCAGAGCAGGATTACTGCTAAGGAATTGTTCTTTTGACTGTATCTTTACACTTCTTTTAACAAAGCTCAAAAAGCTGCTGCTGATCTCTGAGCTGGAAATCTGTAAATCTCTGCATAATTTTCTACAGTTTCTCTTCAACACAACTGTTTAGCCTTTCACCCCCATATGGGGCTATATTACCCCCACACTTGTACATGTCAAGGAGACTATGAGGTTACTTGTAAGGCATTCTGAAGATTCAAAGAGTTATTAAGAACTTCTATCACAACTTTGCCACATATTTGCTACTATTTCTGTTTGTAGTATACATGCATGTTTTATATACACATACACATATCTATATCTCATGTGAATTTAAATAAATCCTAAGAGATTTTTTTTCTGGACTAATTTCAAAACAAACAAATTGTCAGTTTAATTCTCCTCACAAAATTAAATGTCAAATGTAATGAAAAGTAAACTAGCACAGCTGGTGCGAAAGAATAAAACAAAACCTAATTTTCTATACAATAAATTACCTGGGCTTTACTCCTGCAAATGGGCTGTTGTCCTTCAGGTTTACACAGAAAAATAACATTATCATTGAATATCATGAATTAGGGGGTTTTAGTGGGAATTTAAATTGAGAGTATTTTCCAGATTGCCTAGATGAGTTAGACTTATCATTAATATTTCTAATAGAGTTTAATGCCTATTTCATGCACCTTTTCCATGGATATTGCCTGTAGGTAAAGCCTTGGACATCTTCCTAAGTAGTTTTTAAGTATCTTCAGCTATTTCAGTGAGAGCTTTCCAAGAGCAGCAAGCAACCCTTCTGTATCAAGCTTCCTTCATGTATCACTGTCACTTTTTATTGTGCAAGACTCCCTGAACAAATACAAAATAACATCTGCAGTCCTCATTCTCTATCAAACTCGCAGGAAAGGACAGATGGAATTAGGCTCTGTGGAATATCTGCAGTGCAGGAGGTCTCTAGTAAGCCTTACACTCTCTATCAATCCCTTATGAGGCATCCAGCAAAAACCACTGCCAAAGGTGGAAGAGGAAGGAACAGTTTAGATCTCACAAGGAGGTTCAGTTTAATAGCAGAGCTGGCACTGGGAACTCACTCTGTCCCCACTCCAACAGCAAACCTGGTGAGCACAGAGGCTGAACTAAACTCATACTGGCTATCCCAAATACTGGCTTCAACTTTGGGTCAGAGATCAAGACCTGTTCTTCCAGGTCCATCTGGATCCCCCAATCTGAAAATGTGACTTGGTCCCTAGAAATTTCACTGACTATCAGTGTTTGGTCCCAGCTCAGGAGTAGTTTGCTTCCTGTCTGTGGAACTTTGCTGCTTTTGCCATGTTAACATACAAGCTGCAGTGACCATGCAATACACCACCATGATGTACAGTAAACAGAATATTCTGTGACAAGATCGCTCACCAAAAAAACCCCTTCCAAACCAAAAAAGACTGATGCATTGGCTGCTGTTCATCTACCAGTGAAATCCAGTGCATCCTGCGTATTTTCTTACCTTATGCTCTTACAGCACCATTTTCAAACAATAAATATGAACTTTTATGGCAATAAACATCTTTCAAAGAGGATTACATTCAAAACAAAGCCTAAAAGGAAAGGCTGAGGCTGACAGTCTTACAGCAGTGCCTTTTTAAGGACAAAGGCTTTTAAGGCATCTGCATAGCATCCACCCAGTTCTCTGTAAAGCATAAGGGAGTTTTGCCTAGTTGAGTAAAGCCAATTAAGATCTTGAATTCACCCCACAGATACAAGAGAGTATCTGTTGCAATAAATTCTTCCTTTCTTTCAGCAACAACAAAAATATCCAGGTAACAAAATTACTCATTTTCTTAGAAAGCTATTTTGCATTATTACATCCTAGCACTTGTCCTGAGCATAAAATCACAATTCCTAGTAGAACTGGTTTTACTTTTAACACTATTAATACATCTTTTACACTTTTCTTCAGGAAGGGGGGAAGGTATGTGGGACACAGGGATGACACAACACACAATAAAAGAGTCAAAAGTCTCAGAAGTGCTGACATATGGCTATTTTGAACTAAGATGGTCACAGAAACCAAAGGTATTTTCAGCATCACAACTGCAGAAAAGACTTTGCCCAGTTTACAGACATGTTGCCACTGTCTTAAATAAGGTAACAAAGCTCAAATACCTGCTTATCTTGTAGGTCCGAAGAGAGTTCATAGCTCTCAGAAAGTGATCTTGACCTTTTAATAGCCTCTTCCTCCGCCTGTTTTCGCAGGATGGATGTTGAGTGCTGGAGTTTGGGCCTCCGAGACCTCTGCTGCCCCGGGGAGATGGAGTAGAGCCCGTACGCAGAGTGCTCGTAATGGTCCGGGCTGATGGCTGAGCTGTGTGTTATAGGGCCTTGGTGGTAAGCAGATGGGCTGTCCAGGGACGTGCCAGTCTCACTGCTTGGAGCTTCACCCTCCACACTGCACAGGACGAGAAGACAGGAAAACCCTCAAGTGAGTATTGTAGCCAACATTCTCAGAAACAAACAGCAGAGTTTTGCTTAGTCCCGATCATCATCCAGCTTGTTCGGCTGAAATTCAGACGCAGGGACTACAGGTAATGTGGCTTTCATGCTCAACACCATTGGTTTTGCTCTAGTCTAAGTAAGTCTCAATTTCTCTTGCAGAGGTCATCTTTAGAGCATGAGTCATGCAGGAGAATGGAGGTTTCAAGCATGATTTAGCTTCATGCAGTAATTACTAATAACATCCCGAGTAAGTCACTCAGCAACTACTGTGTAAAATGAATGAAAACTTCTGATTTCTTATACGACTGCTCATTTCCTAGCTGTTCTGTTCAAAATGACAGATGCTTATTTGTGTCTTTCCTTGCTTTAACAAATTAAGGCAATATTTTCTTACTGTCATATTACAGTTTGACATAAAAGGATTACTGTCATGGAGATTACTCAGTGGAGATTTGGGATTTAATGGATCTTGAGAGCTACTATATTTCTTGAAACTAAAGTTGGGGAAAAGTACCTACAGGACAAATCTCATTTATTTCTCTGTTAGTGAAAGATTGCTCCCATGAGATACTTTTGGCATGCCTTGTGGTGAAGCATCTCAAGGGGCTGTGTTTCTAGCTAATGAAAGCAACATGGTTTCAGGAGAGGAAAACAGAATAGGAACTATCTGGCAAATAAACCACTTTGTTTTCACATGAATGCTGTCATTGCTGAGGTATGAAGGAAAGGAAAAGACCCTTTGATATTAAAAGAGTTGTACACAATAGGAAATATTTTAAAACCAAGTCCTAGCTGTACTTTGAAGGACTGATGACTAACAGTAATTTGTACTTGGTTTGTATTTACAGTAGAGCACTCTCACATTGCAGTAGGATATGCACTTTCAGTCCTCAACCTTTTCACATTTCACACCAGGATTTACTGTCTGCCTCATGCAGTGTACACAGAGCATTGATAGAAAAATGAAATGTAGTTTTTCTAATCCCTCAAAAGATGCAGTAAACACCCCAACATGCACAAACATAAGCATTTGCAGCACTTCCCCTACTTTCATTTTAGGAAAGGTACCTCCAGACTCCAAAGGAGAAAAATTCCACATTCCCACCACACTCTCTATTCCTTATTTTACCTTCATTCACATGTACAGGAACATAAGAACAAGGCTCTGCTGTTGTCTCTCAGCAGTCCCTTCAGCAAGTACAGAGTGATTTCTGAAAGGACCTTCTCCACCAGACTGCAGTGCCAGATCAGGGCAACACTGGCCAAACTCTCCTGCTTGAACAGTGTGTACTTTTTTAAGGCAAGGAGTAAAAAAAGGCCCTTGGACTTCTTAAAATGCTTCTGTAAACATGTCAAACTGAAAGCAAGTCCTTTTTCTTTGGCCATCATAATATGACTCTACCCGAAAGGTATTTTCAAACATACTTAACCCAAGCTGGAAATATTTTCAGTGTGCACACACTGCTTTTTCCAAAAAGGAAGGTGACAGGAAATTATCCCTTTCCCTCCATGATACAGCTGGCTTTCAACTTAAAATGATAAATTATCCAGAGTTTGGCTAGTGACAGTGAAACTGTGTAGCCACCACTTAAAAGCAAACGAATCATTCTCTCTAAAGCATCTGTTACAGAAATAATTTGACACTGAACTGCTTCATGTTCTCTCTTCAACACTAAAATATGTTTCTCTGTTCTGCCAGCTGTGAGACTGTGCTATTTTGTTCATCACAGGTTCCTAACTGCAGGTTTATTTGCAGGTACTTTGCATACAAGTATGGCAAACTTAACAGGCAAGCAGGAATTATCACTGCTTTCACCTTTTTAGGTTCTGTGACTTCTTTTGCCTTTCTCACCCTTACCTTGTGAACTATTTAATAATCCTTCCATGTTGATTCTAACCTCACATTGACATTTTAATAATGAGGCTTTCAATGGATCACTTAACCTCTTCATCAACAACAAGGGCACTGGAAGGAGGTCTGCCCAAGGCTCTGGTTAATGCTAAGAGTTTCGTCTTTATTTTCAGTTTGCCTTTTGTACTTTTTCCAGATACCAATGTGATCCTTGACTGACTGTAATGCTTGATCTCATTTTGCTCATAGGCCATTCCCTACCAGCTAGCCTTTGAAGCAGGGAAGCAATTCGCTTTCACAACAGGCAGCCTCCTGCACAAGGACAGCTCTCCACAGCAAAGCAGCACGGGCACTATCCGTGGTTTCAGGCATTCTCCTATGCAGCTCTTCCCAACCTCTTCAGAGCAGCTGGAGCTCCATATGAGTTATTTCACTGAAATGGAACTTCCCTGACAAAGAAAAGCAGTTTGCTTTCTCCTTCTGACTACTTTGCACATGTTTGGAAAACAAAAATGTTTCAACAGATATGACTTAAGTGAAGCTTTAAAGATGACAAGTTGGATTGCTGCATTGAGGAGACAGAGCTGGCAGGAGTGCTCATGGAGCCACTTTGCATCATTTATGAGCATCCTGGCTAACTGGAGAGGTCCCAGCTCGCTGGAGATTTGCACATGTGATGCCAATCTATGAAAAGGGTTGGAAGGATGATCTGGGGAGCTACAGGCCTGTCAGCCTGACCTCAGTGCTGGGGAAGGTCACAGAGCAGATAATTTTGAGTGCCACCACACAGCATGTGCGTGACAACTGGGGGATCAGGCCCAGTCAGCATGGGTTTAGGAAAGGCAGGTCCTGCTTGACTAACCTGATCTCCTTCTATGATGCGGTGACCTGCTAGCGGATGAGAGAAAGGCTTTGGATGTTTCCTAACTGGACTTCAGTAAAGACCTTGACAGTGCTTCCCACAGTGTTGTCCTGGAGAAACTGGCTGGTCGTAGCTTGGATGGGTGCACTATTAACTGGGTTAAAAACTGGCTGGATGGTTGGACCCAAAGAGTTGTGGGGAATGGAGCTACATCCAGCTGGTGGCTGGTACTAGTGGTGTTTCCCCAGGGCTCAGTAATGGGGGCAGTTCTATTTAATATCGTTATCAATAACCTTGATGAGGGGATCATGTGCACCCTCAGTCAGTTTGTAGATGACAGCAAGTTGGGCTGGAGTGTTGATCAGCTGGAGGACAGGAATGCTCCACAAAGGGATCTGGACAGGCTGGATCCATGGGCTGAGGCCAGCTGTATGAAGTCCAACAAGGTCAAGTGTCAGGTCCTGCCCCTGGGTCACAATAACCCCCCGAGTGCTCCAGGCTGGGGCAGAGTGGTTGGAAAGCTGCCTGGTGGGAAAGGACCTGGGAGTGTTGGGCAACATGAGCCCAGGTGGCCAAGAAGTCCAATGGCATCCTGGCTTGTGCCAGCACTAGTGTGACCAGCAGGACCAGGGCAGTGACTAGCCCCTGTGCTAGGCACTGCTGAGGCACCTCCATTCCTGTGGTCAGTTTTGGGCTCTTCATGACAAGAAGGACATTGAGGTGCTGGAGTGTGTCCAGGGAAGGGCAGCGAGTATGGGGAAGGGGCTGGAGCACAAGGGGTTGTTCAGCTTAGAGCAAAGGAGGCTCAGGGAAGACCTGACTGCTCTCTACAACTCCCTGACAGGAAGGTGTACCCAGCTGGGGATCAGCCTCTGCTCCCAAGTAACAAAGCAACAGGACAGGAGGAAACAGCCTCAAGTTGCACCAGGGGAGGTTTAGCTTGGATAGTAGGAAAAATTTCGTCATGGAAAGAGTTGTCAAGCATTGGAACAGGCTGCCCAGGGCAGTGGGGGAATCACCATGCCTGAAGGGATTTAAGAGACATGCACATGTGGCACTTGGGGACTTTTACTGGTGGCCTTGGCAGTGTTGGG
>NW_008675236.1:0-222 GCF_000695815.1 Acanthisitta chloris
AGCACCCTCTAAACCAGCTCCAGAACCTCCCCAAGAAGACCCAGCACCTCTAAACCAGTCCCAGTCCTTCAAACCAGCACCTCCTAAACCATACCCTGCCACCCAAATCAGCCCCTGCACCCACTGAACCAGCCCCTGCACCCCCAAAAATAGACCCAGCACCATCCATGCCAGTCCCTGGCCCCAAACCAGTCTCAGCACTCCCTGAACCAGTCCTTCAAA
>NW_008675236.1:522-1732 GCF_000695815.1 Acanthisitta chloris
CCCATCAAACCAGCCCCTGCACCCCTCCAAACCTGTTTCTGTCCCCCAAAAATAGACCCAGCACCACCCAAACCAGCCCCAGCACCCCCTAAACCAGTCCCTGGCCCAAAACCAGCCCAAATACCCCCCAAACCAGCCCCAGCACCCACTGAACCAGCTCCAGGACCTCCTCAAGAAGATCCAGCACCTCTAAACCAGACCCAGTCCTCTAAACCAGCACCCCCTAAACCAGTCTCTGGCCCCAAACCAGCCCAAACACCCATCAAACCAGTCCCTGCACCCCCAAACCAGCCCCAGCACCCCATAAAACAGCTCCAGGACCTCCTCAAGAAGATCCAGCACCCCTAAACCAGTTTCAGTCCTCTAAACCAGCAGCCCCTAAACCAGTCTCTGGCCCAAAACCAGCCCAAACACCCATCAAACCAGTCCCTGCACCCCCTAAATCAGCCCCTGCCACAGCCTTTCCTGCACTTTCGGTTTTGTTTCTTGGTTGGTTTCTAATTAAGGCAATTTGGGGGTTTCAGCACAGCCAAGCTTGGATCCAGCTGCTTTGGATTAATGGGAAATGGAATTTGGGGAGAGGTTTGGGGGCTAAAATTGCTCCTTATCCCTCTCGGGACTGACCTGTCATGGATAAGAGTAAAGGGATAAGGCTAAATTGCTGTTTCCTCCCAGTTTTGGCCTCTTAAGGGCTCGGCCAGAGGGTTTTACTGACAAAAACTAAAAGCAGCTCAAAATCAAAGCCGCAAATAGAGCCAAAATTAAGGTAAAATGAGCAATATTAAGGAAAAAGAAAATCCTGCTGCAAAAAGCATCGAGTTTAGGGTTCCCCTCTCCCTTTTTTAGAGGCAACACGGAACATTTCTAAGCGACCAGCGCTGGAAACGAATAAATAAATAGCCAGAAAGAAGGAAAAGGGAGGAAAGAGCAGGATACAGCACTTCGCTAAATAAACCCAAAGCCACAGGAGGGGACAAAGGATGGGATAAAGGGAAGATAAAGAGGATTTTTCCCCCACACTCCTTCCTTAATTGCCACCGCCCGAACGATTCGGCAGCGCTGGGGGAAAAGCCGCAGCTGGAAAACAGCTGTAGAATTCCCGGGATAACGGCGAGGGGAAAGGAGAACTCAAAGGGATCATTAGCAAAGGGATGAGGCATGGAAAAAGTTCCTGGGAACAGCGGGAGACACCGAGGGGATGGATAAGAGC
>NW_008675236.1:1764-2100 GCF_000695815.1 Acanthisitta chloris
GCGGTGGTAGCGACCGATATGTATTCCCGGTATTCCCGATTTTTATTTTCTACCTGTTCCCGCGGAGGGAGAGGTTTTTCTGAGCTCCACCTGGTTCACATTACCCGCATGGAGCTTTGATATTAAAGGGAAAGGGAGGGATGAAAGGCACGTGGGACCGGGAGGGACCGGAGCAGCTCCCGACGGAGCCACCGGTGGGAGCGATGGGAAGAATGCCCGGGATAAACCTGGTGTGCCCGAGCCTGGAGAGGGGTGCGGAGCCCTGGGCAGAGGGGATCTGGGTGCTCTGGAACACTGGAGATGGGGAACCCCGGGGAACCGGGAGCGTTGGAGCCC
>NW_008675237.1:0-17100 GCF_000695815.1 Acanthisitta chloris
CTCTCGGTTTCGGTTTGTGCCCCGGTCTGGGTGCCGAGCTGCCCCCCGTGCCGCCCCGCAGCTCGACGGGAGTCCCGTAAAAACCCGAAATAACTGATGTGGTAACTGACCTGCTTTGTGTGTTGGCCAGACTAGAAGGCAATTTTAAATAACCTGAGTCTTTCCAAACAGAGTGAAGATGATTTTGGAGGTCCTGTGGTCTCATCCTGCAGCCTAATAACCTTATCATCCCGAGTCTCTCATCCCATTTCTGGAGGTGGGTTGGAAGCAGAGTCAGTGTGGAAAGTGTCTGTGAAGCTGCAGAAGCCACACAGCCCTGCAGAACTGTTGTGTCCCTGTGCAGAGCACAGCAATCCTTGTGCTTGACCGGCAGGACTGGACCAGGCTGGCAGAGGGTAGCTTCTAGAGTGACAGTCATCTGGAAAACCATCATTCAGGGACAAATGGTATGGGAGCCTTGATACTGAAACAATACCATTTCTCCTCAGGGCTGGAGGTGAGCCTGCCTGATTCCAGATGCTGGACTTTGTCAGCTAATAATGCTAGCCCAGAGTGGAGCAACAAAAAGCAAAGGGTAGGAGGAAAGCAGCCTGTGGAAGGGCAGTCATTTGTTGATCTGTCAGACAGCTGAGAAGATGGAGACAAGACTACTTTACTCTGTAAAGTAGATGTTTTACATGTTATTTGTACAGCTCAGACACTGATCTGCTGCTGGTGGCTTTTTTTGTTCCCTAAATCAGTGTTCCTTTCCTCCTGTTAAAATTACTTTTGTTTCAAACACAGGCTTGTCATTCACAAAGGGGAAAGTGCAGTTTCTCCAGGGACACCAAAGAAGATACTTGTTTTTCCCAGTGTCAGAATTTAGATGTCAGGCTGAAAGCAACTGCTAAATTTTTGAGGCCAGCCCAACACTGTTGCTGCGTGGGTTATCCTTGTCATTCAGCCAGGATCATCCTCCTAGAGGATGGACTTCTGCAACAGTTCCCTCCGAAAGGCCTGATGGGCTGTAGAAAAATTGCCAATATTCAAGGACATCTACACACTGTGCTAGAAGCCATATGCTGTGGCTGTCTCTATGCAACAGTTCCCTGCCCCTTTATAGCCCTTTGTGTGTAAGAAACCTGTTGTTATGGGCTTCCTCTCTCAACCATCCTGAGCTTTCTGCCAAAGTCATCCTTGTTCTTGACTCTAGGCCATCTAGAAAACTTCTTAAATAGCCCCTAGTTAGGACTGTCCTTTGTTTGTTCATAATCAAGGTAACCAGATAAGCCTTAGGTAATCAACAACTTGTAGTCCTAGAATTAATGTATTATCATCTGTTAGAATGAGTCTCCAAATAGATTGCTGTCAAATGCAATCTCCCTTTGTGGAGAGAAAAGAAATGTTTCCATCTCTAAAACTCATAATGTTTTACTACCAGTTGCATGAGATCCTCCAAACTTAAGTCCCCTATAATAATCTAATTTTCATTCTACAGTGCAGACAGATGCTTTAGGAGCAATTCATACTACTTTCTGGTTTGATTCGATGTTTTGTACCAGACATCATCTCTTCATTCCCCCTCACTCCCTCAACATCCTTTTTGGAGTTCATCATTTGCATGTTTTCACACTACTCCAGCTACTGATCATTGTAAAGGGGGTAGTGCAGGGTGCCATGCCTTCCCCTTAGTCCATCCTACAAGAACTACACCCTGCTTTCAAAGATTCCACTCCCATGAATCACTCTGTTCATGCTCCGCAATAACTGTTACATCAGACCTCCTCTCATCAATGAGAATTTCCAAGTCCTTTAGCACAATAACTACCCAGCTAGTACCCAGCATGAACTATTCAATTGCTTCACTTCCCAGCCAGCCCCAGCACTGTTCAATACAAACGTGACTTCCCAAGGCTGAACTACATTTTTCTTCCTAGTATCCTTCATCTTTCATGCCCTCCTAGTTCCTTCCCTGATCAGACTATCCTTTTCCCCCCCTCTTGCTACGTTTTCTTGTCTAGGGGCAAAATAGCACTGCAGCCCGAGGCATGATAGCTTCTGTGGAAGAGCAGCTCTACAGCTGACAGGGAAGACTTGCCCATGTTCCCACTTGAAAGTTTTGGGAGGTTACCTGACAGCAAAGATAAAAATTGTTCTGTTACTCAGTGCAGGGCAAAGCTAATAGCTGTGCTTTCCTGCTGGAGCTGAGTGTTGTGCATGGCACACTTGGGTATGCTGGGCTACTCCATGGAGAGTAAAGCTGTGAGAGTGCAGTGTGGTTATCTGTATCCTCAGGTGATGCTCTGGTCCCAGAGATCAGACTCTTCCTTTCATTAGGCAGTGAATTGGAAGAAAGTGAATGTCTCAGTTGACTGCAGCAGCTCATCCATTGTGACCCAGGACCCCAAGTCCTGATCTGCTGCTCTGGGCTGTCAGCAGCTACCTCCAAGGCTGCCAACATCCCCTCTCTGCTCTACTTCCAGTCCTTATAGTTTCTGCCAGGGAGCCCATAGGGGAATTAATGCCATCCCTAATACAGCGCTGCCCAGGGCTAAGCAGACTCTTGCAACATGATGCAAAATTATCAATTTGCAAATATACATTCAACTATAAACCACCTGGGGTTAGAAGCATCCCCTGAGAAACTGTGGAAACTGTGTAAAGCCTTACATCCTGCATAAGCAAGTGGTGGGGGAGCTTGTAAGGAACCTCACGGCAGCTGTGTATAGAGGGATCAGGAACTAATCATAAGAAGGGAAAGATGGTAGGACAGACCTGTGGGAAAGACCATGGAATTTAGTTGAACAACCCCCTTTTGGGAGACAAGGGCTTTCCTTTCCTCACATCCTTCCACCTCTGCTGCTCTTTGCACATGAGAGCAGAAAGGTTGCCTCCTCAGCAGAAGCACACTGAGCCTATGGTGTTTAAATTTTGCAGTTTGTGAATCCCAAAGGGTGTGTGACATTTAGCCTCAGCAGCACAAACAGAGCAAGAATAAACATGGCAGTTGAGAACTTGGTGGCTCTACACACAGCTTCTGTGCTGCTGGGGTAAACAGGATCTACATGACTTTCTAGGAATCTGACTCCTTCCAAGATCCTCAGAAAATGGTGTGTTGGAGGTTCCTGGGTAGGCTATTGTGCCCTCAAAAAGACAACCCTTCAAAGTGATATCTATGTCTGTTTCCTTGGCCATCTATGCACAGGCTTTTGGCAGCTGGTACTATATAGGTAGGATATGATCAAGACACAGCTAGTGTTTGAGGGACGTTTCTTTTGTTTGAGCTGCAGAGGTGGCAGCACAGACTCTCAGATTGAATTTGACACTTTGGATCCCAGCTATGGTCTATTATATTCACAGAAAATTCCTTCAACTGCTCAGTGGTATTTTAAAGTTTAGTTTAAAGGTTTATTTTAGATTCATATTGAAAATATTTCAGCATGCAGGAAAGAGAAATTCAGAATTCATTCATTTCTCCTGTCCTGGCTGTAAGACAGCTCTTCCACACTGGGATTTTCAGAGCCTTATTATGTTTTCCTCCCCTCTTCTCTGTGGTCACTTGACTGAAACAGCTCCCCAACTTCACATTTACATTTCTCACTTCTTTAAATAGAGGCCCATTTGCCTTTAATTAGCTTCACAGAATCACTGGAGTCTTCTGTAAATGTACATAAGCAATGATATTTAGTAACCTCTCAGATATCTCCAAGACAAATGAGCAAAGAGGAAAATTTGGATAATCCAGACTGAATTTAAGGCCATGATGGATGAATGCTCTGTAGTTGGTGGTGTGGTAAGTCGTCCAGACTACCATCAAATTATTTTGTAACGTATGATGGTTTTGGTTTTTGATGTTCTGGGTGACCAGAAGCTTATTATGAAAAGAAGATATCTTCATTAGGTGCATGTATCTTGAAGGTTTCATAGTGAAACAAATTAAGGCCCTAGCCTTCTCTACAGGCAGTTTGATTTATTTAGGTGCTGTTTTCTGTGCTCTCTGACTTGGAAGATCTGAGAGGACAGCAGTTATTTTCTCCTAAGATTTCTGAATGGATGAAAGCATGGCTTTGCATCATGGAGACTGAGAGCTGGCACTCCTGGTCTCCACTGATTCCTGATGGCAGTGGAGCTTCAGGGTCAACTAGGGAATCAATATTCCTGTAATTTTTACATCTGACAACAGCCTGGATCTGTTGATCTGAATGTTTTTGTAGCTGGCCACCCTCCTTCTCTGGGCATCACATAATAGCAATAATAAAGACACTTAGAGAACATGTTAATTAACACCTACTCATCTTCCAGCAAAGCAACCTCTTAGGACTTCTGTTTTAGATACCAAATTCTGCCCCATATCCTCATAAGATGCAGCAACTCTCAGGATGGTCCCATATCCTCATAAGATGCAGCAACTCTCAGGATGGTCTGCATATGCACTTGGATTTCAGACCACTTTCAGAAGCTGGCTATTAACAGGCTACTCTCAGACTTAAGTGTGCAGATGTTTGCTACTGCCCTGTTGCAGGACTAAAGCTTTAAATAATGAATGTACAACAAAATGCACACATATCCTTGGGTACATGCAAAATAGATACAGAAAACATCTAACATTTTCACAGTAATAGGATGTATGTGCATACCACTCCACAGTAAGATTTCTGTTGCTGGTTAAAACATGCATTTTCCCCTCTAATATTATCCTAGTGTCTGATAATTCATTTTACGAGAAAAATATGTCAAGTGAATTTGGATATGCTGAAAATTTGCATTTGAGCACCATTCTACATAAAAGTCCTTCCAAAGCCCTTGAATATTAATCAAACTAAGTTATTTCCATAGCATGTTGAACCACTATGCCAATGAATGAATAGCTCTTCCTAATGCTGTCAATTTATGTTTCAGATTGTGCAACAGGAGTGCAATCATACTCGAAAAGTTTCCAAAACAGGAATACTCACATACAGTGTGCTAGTGTTAGCCTAGTTTAAAATGGATTTTACTCATTCTTGTGCTGATAAAACTGCACGTTGCTGTAAATACTTCTGCAGTGATGGAAATTTTCTGTTAACCACTTTATTATCAGTCATATAAGATTCAGAAGAGAGACTATTTCTGATTTTTATCATCCAAAACAATAATCCTTTCAGGCTTATCAGTAAATACTCTGAACATTGCTTTAAGAAATTACCTGTGACACCTGCAGTATGTTCTCCCATATAAGGAGCAATAACATTGTCACTAGAAGCAACTTATTAATAGTGTTTCATGTAATGCAGTTATATTTATTACAATTTGTGATACGCTTCTATCCATTAGTCTAAAACTAAAAGCAGGAAAGCTGTTTAAAATGTATCTCTAGCTGAAATCATCTGTGTTCTTAATTATTAAATGCAGTTTTCTGAATAACAATGCTAAATTCAAGTTTGTTTTATTGCCTCTGGGGCTATTCTGTCAGACATTAGGCCCTGGTAAACCAGCTTAGCCTACGTGTAGGTCCCAGGGATAAGGAAAATATAGGGAACTTTGTTCAAGTCTGCCAGCACAAGACCAGATATACTATCTTGTCCTGCAACCTCAGCTCTGCTGCTGTGCAGTTTAAGAAGTGGGGATTAAGTACTTTGTGAGTGTTAGGAGACTTGGGGAAATGGTAACTTTCTAAACATTTATTGATTGGTTCACTTTAACCTTCCTTCCTGCAGATTCTGGTTAAATTCCCGATAAATTTCTTTTCTCCATTAAATTTGGTTCTGTCCTGAGACATCATTTCTCTTCGAAGATTTATGTCACTTATTTGACTGTCATTTACTTTGTTGTTCATTCACTTTATTACACTCTTTACAGGTTTTTTTCTACTACCATTAAGTCTGCAGAGCCTATCACTCCAAACCCATCTTCAAAGATTCATTCCTGAGGCAAACTAGAAATCCTATCCTCTGAAAAGTCATTTGACCAGGACACTGAAAGCCATTCCAAACTTACCACTTCATCAAGACATGATAAACTCTTCCACCAAGTGGCTAAGGAAATGGTTACCTCCACTTTGGGGGATCCAGTAGCATGGTCCATGTTAAATGTCTAACATTTATCCATTTTTCATAATTACGATAACAGATGATGTCACTAACTTTTTAAATAATCACTGCTGGGAGCCAAAGAGGACTTCTTGGGCAAAAACAGAAGGGTGAGAGACTGAGGACTAATGATGCCAGCAGCAGAGCTGGAACAGAAATCTCTCATACCAGTTTTGGGGGCAGCTGCCTGCCAGCCAAAAGTCCACTTCTTGTCTCTTGCTTCTGGATGTAGGGTCAGCTGTCTCAGCAATGCTGCCCTCAGGGTTTGACCATGGTTCCACTCTTTGCTGCAATGGTCAAGTGGGACACTCTGTTGACTCTCTCCCATCATCATACTCCAGGTCCTGCCTGACCAGGAAGTTACACAACCCCAGATCTCTCCTCTTTTCCATTTAGGACAACACCAAGGAATCAAGATTACAACCAGCCTGTCTTCCCAAACGGGGTATGAGGAAACTTAGTTCTGCTGACACATTGAAGCCTCCAGTAGTCAGTGTTTTACCAAGAAGAGCCTTCTCCTTCAGTCTCAACAGTCTTATCTTTAATAGAAAAAAACCCTTATCTTTGTATTCATAAATCTTTTGGCATAAATCTATTTGTATGGAAACTATCTTCCATGGGCCAGATGGTCTTTGTGCGTATTTTAGCACTACTGCCAAAAATCTGCAGAATGGGACAGAAATGAAACTCCTTTTCACAGCTCCTATCAGTGCATTTTAATGACCTAAGGCATTTAAAAAACATTTATGATCAGATGGAACAAGGTTGGTCAGAGTTTTCTGAAGGAAAAAAGAGCATATTCATAAAGAGGAGGAAGGTACATGGCACCCAGACTGTGCCCTATCTATCACTGCTTCTGGTATGCTTTCAGAAAGGAAATTGAAAACGGGTTTGTTTTTGCGGAAAGGTTTTTCAGCTAGCATCACATGTTAGTGCCCAGGCTAGATCATCACAAAAAAAATAATCTGACTATCAAGTGTTATAAATAAATGTCTTAAATCAGGATTACAGTATCTTGAAGAATATTTGGCTTTCCTGAACTTCAATATGTCTGAAAGGGGCAGGTAACAATTCTGATGGGTGCAGAAAAAAATGGTGAAATCAGAGAGCAAAAGTGAATTAAAGCCCTGACTACCTGGGGGAAAAAAAAACCCTGAAACCAAACCAACCCTACAGCACCCCAGGGTCTGATTTGTTGAAACCATTTTACTTTAATGCTAAATTATCTGGACTTTAAAAAGGCAATATAAATATGATCAAGAATAACAGGAAGAATATATTTGTTTAGGATATTAATGCAGACATTTCCTGCAATTCAGCAATTTGTGAGCAACAAAATGGATCCCATTTGCACTGAGCTTCTGACCTGCAATATAGCTATAAAGATACCTTTGAGATTTGTCTGTTCTCCTGGAGCTAATCTGCTGGCTTGATTGCTGAGGTTTGTTGAGGAACATGATATGCATCGCATGATAAACACTACATAGAGGGTTTCCTGAGAAAGCTCTGTCTGAAAAATAAAATAGTGACATTTAAAATGCCAAGGACTATCAACAGGTGGAAAATAATAAGATATCACTCTGTTGGGATTTCTTTAATGCCTTTAATCCAACAATGAAAATCCAAGACAGATGTGTATGGGTAAAAAAGGAGAAGCTTGATTCTTTAGCAAGAAATCTAGGTGAATGCTTTCCACATGCCATTCTTCTTGAAGAATGTTTATTATCCATTTACTTGATGCGCACAGAAATTCTAGGGTACCTGGAAAACAAACAAAAAACTCAACCAAATTAAATTTTAAAAAACCACAAAAAACCCAAACAAACAAACAGAAAAACAAAAAGCAAACAAAAACACACACATTTAAAAAAAAAAAAAGAAACAAAATAAATACAAAATAAATAAAAAAAAGAAAGAAGGAAAAGGTCTTATTTCTAACCTGACTGGAAATCACTGGGAATGCTAGGAGAGAGCTTGTGCTCAGGAGATCCATGGCCTTATGTCTTAACAGAAGAGGTTCAGAGGAAATAGAATTAGCCATAGACCTTCTAAACATCTGGCTGAGTTAACATCCAAAGCTTTGAAGAGTTCTCTATTCCTATTTAAATATGACAAGAAGAGACATTTCACACCATCTTAACTCTGTCCAGTATGGAGAAGCCCTCAGAGCCCTCGACTTCACCCATTCTTAGCCTGGACTTCAGACTGCAGGGTGCCTGCTTCCAGCAAAACTGGTGGCAAAGCTCTCACTGAATTTTGTGGAGCCAGAATTTCAGACTAGGGGTCTCTATCATCATTTATGCACAGCATACTACTACTTACTTACTTACACTTGTACACATGCAGACATGCACACACACAGACATGACTTCACCAAGTTCACCAACATTGTACAAAGCCATACTGCAGATTGGAACACTACTGGCCAGAGGGAAAAATTCTTACGTTTCTAAGGAAGCAAATTGCCTGAAGCCCACCAAACCCAAAATATTAGCATCCTGAAACTGTTGCTTTTGATTTGCATTTCAGCCAAAGCTACGAGCTGCCTTGTTTCCTAGTTAGCTTTTAAAATCGTAAGTTTGAAGGGCAACAGTATGCCTGCATAAGAACCTAAGGCAGGGCTTGTCACAATAAGGATGGGAGTCCTTCTGCCCTGCAACAATTTCCTGCATCAGTCAGTGCTCTGACTTCAGAGATCAGCCCCATTAGCATGCACACCACCTGTACATGTTTTATTTGTAGAAGTAATGTAGAAGCAGAAAATGCATAGGTTCTCTGCTTGGGGAAAGAAGAGGGTGTGCTGTTCAATGCATTCAAATTAGACTGCCTTTATGGACACAAGTCCTCCTTGTGTGATAAAAGGCAGAGCATTTATCAGTGTTCCTTCTTCCCTATTCCCATTCAACCCTTTATGAAATTCATCCTGAAAACATCTGCTGAAACTTTCTTCCTCTTGCAATTTACCTGCTTTAAATAAAAAGGACTTTGGATAGAGCTAAACCATTTTCTTCTTCCATTGTTCATACTGACTTTTGCTTTCCAATTGCTGAATTCTGCCTGCAGCTCGCTGCTTTCCTTTCTGAACATGTAGTTCCAAGACCTCCTTTTATAACCAAAGAAGATTCACCTGTGGACTGTCTCCTAGGAGATTTAGATGAAGATTTAAGCAGAACATCACATTTTAATCAGAATTGTGCACTTCGCATACAAATAAATTGTCATGTAACAATGAAGGTCTTCCTATTAATAAGAAAACATATTAATGTTAAAATGGAAAATACTAACACAAGAGGCAGGCAGACATTTAAATCTTATTAAAAATTAAAGCAATCAACAAGTTCACAGTCATTCCAGAATGGGAATCTGATTTAAATGGAGTTTTGACCTAATGTGATACCATTAATGTCATTACCTGCAAAATGAGCCACTGAGTGGTATTTGTGTTGTAAGACACTCTTGTATGCAACACCTTGGTCAGGTAAATACAAAATAACCTAATTGAAATAAACCTAAAATTCCTGGTTATTTAGTAGTTTTGTTGCTTTTGCTGGGGTTTATTTCATTGTCTACCTGACAAAAATTTCTGTTAGTGAACTACCAAAACCCTCACTGATGGAAAATAAATATCAAACCAGCATATATCCATGAAAAGTGCTTTAAAAGACACTAGAGGTTTTGTCAGTATGAGGGTAATGAAGTTGGCGTTACAGCTTTTTCACCTGTTTTTTTATGATCTTTTCATAGCTACAGATGGATTAAAAAGGGATTTAGCTTTGAATTGCCTGATTTCCCTCTGCAAAATTGGCTCCCTGTGCCTGCTGTGGTTTGAAACAAAACCCCTTCTGAACAGGAATTCCAAATCTTCCAAATCACATTAGGAAGGAAGAACTTGGTACCAAAAGGCCAAGCTGTCACTATTTCTTCCTGATGACTCTCATTTAACAGCCATTAAAATGCAAATAGAACTATGATTTTCAGATCACAAAATTAACATTAACAGCTGGAATGATTGATTAAAGGTCATGGCAACTGTATAACTTAATTTCTTATGTAATTGTGTTCAGTTTTCTACAGATTGTTTGGATTTGTGAATTAATTTTAGCTGTTGCTGAACACTGACAGGTGCATTTATTGGTCTCTCATTTTTGTTAATATCTTCCTGTGTCAATGATTCCCTTCTTTCAAAGAACCAGAAGAGTACCCAGAGGGGACACTCTGGAATTACTATCTTCAGCTAACAGGTTTTGCTGCATATTAGCAGATCTCTCAGAAGTTTTTTATTGACCCAGACAAGACCAAAATGACAATTCATGGTTAGCTAACAAGCTACTCCTCCTGGAGCCTTCTCATACATATGTTTACAGAACAGAATAAAAATGGCACTTAAGTTCCCAAGAGGCTTTGAGCTAACAGCTCAGATCCTATCTCAGCAGATCATCTTAGATATGGTTTGTTTTAATGGGTGAAATAAGCCACAGGTAGATCAACTTTCATATTACTTGTGAGTCAAGACATCGATAGGATGAGAAAGGAAAGATTTCAGGCAGCACCTGCCTGTACTGTTACTTCCATGTGCAAAAATGAAACTCAGCTGTAATTTGTATTCTACAGCAAGACTTGGAGTTGTTTTTCAAAGGCTCTCAGAGGAAGATCTGCAAATACTCATCACCCACAAACGCAGACAGAATTTCAGAAGAATTCGGGCCGTGAGTTTGAGGTTTTTTGAAATCTACCTGCTTACTTCAGTGCTCAAATGAAAGCTCATTTTAAAACTAGGGCCCAGGGACAGGTGTTAAACATTTCCAAGAATGATCCAAGACTTGAGGCCAGAAAGAGTCTAAACTAGCATAACTTGTATCTGGTCTCTCTCCCACACCCCAGCAAGAATATGAGATCGGCTCCAATGTCTGCACCTCCCCCCAGTGAGAGCTCTGTGCATCTTTGGTTGCTCAGTCAGGAGTCTGCCTGCTAAGACATGCAGTCGCTGTGCCTATTTGGATTCAGGAGAGATTACCAAAATATTTCAGCATTTGAAAAGATCAGGGGAGTGTGTCAGTCTGAAGTCAGGGAAAGACAAAGTGGCACAGAGATAAAACATGACATATTTTATTTTTTACTTCCCTTGGTACCACTGGGGACAGACCCCTTTCAGAACCTGTGACATTCTCGACTGACAAACTCCTTGGGTTTGGAAAAATGCAAGGCAGTGCTGATGTGCCTGCTCCCTTCCTGAGGCAAAGAGTAGCCATTGAACCTTCTGCTCTTTCTACTGAAGTTTCCTATAAAGTATTGGAGAAGACTTATGGAACATAGCCAAGGCAAAGAGCCTGGGTTGTGGATGCCTACAGGCAACTTCTGAACCTCTACTGGGTTTTTGGCTGTTATATTTTCCTGACAAGCTCCTTCACACACCCTGTCCTTTCAGAAGGAGAAAAGGCAGATCTAGAACACATGCATCAGGGCAACTGCAGAGAGCTAAGTAATCCCCTAAGCTGCTGGGTAGTTTTTATTTTTGTAGGATTCCCCAGTCCTCCAAGTATGAAGGTTTAGCTGTAAGAATCCAAGCCACTTCAGCAATGCCCAAAGGTTTAATTGTTGCTAAAATCAGGAAACAGAGATCCTGAAATTACCCTGTTCAGGCAAATGAGAGCAAACAGGAATTAGAATGGTTAGTTTTCCACAGGCAGACACAAGGACTCACACGAAATTGGTCTTTAAAGTTTTGTCACAGACGGCAGCATAATGAGTCCTTTTCTGTTTAAATGAACTGAGTGTTCTCACAGCAAAAGTCTCATCTCAAAGCTACATCAGTGCTCTCGTTGTCATTATTCTCTGCTACCCACCTTCTGAGATGGCTCATACATGAGGGAGAACAGAGGATCTTGACACTTATGAGAAGAGGATTTTACCTTGTGGGTTTACAACTAGCACTTGTAAAAACCTGAACTTTTGCCCTTGAAATTCTTTGTTTGTCAGTCAAATACAGATTGCATGAGGAGCATGACAAAAGCAGTCCCACAGCCATTGTCCACATAGCATTATCCCAGTACAGAAGGACTGTCTCTCATGAGGAGAAGGAAATTATTTTCAGGCACACTAATTCTTGATTTCTGTACTAAGATTGCCAAAGGGGGGCATCAATATAGGTTATAATGGACTTGAATGCTCCCACATCCCATCTTTTACGTAGGCTATTCAACAGCTGTCAGGTAGAATCCTTTTGGGTTATACAGCGTTATCATGGATACACCAGACTCTCTTCAGGTGAAATTCAAATATATCAGTCACATTTTTCAGGAGTTCATTAATATATAGATAATTCAGCCCTGTTCAAAAAATTAAATGTTATTGTCATACATACTTTTCATTATACAGCTGTCAGAGAATGTTAGGAAAGTACCACAGCGGGTTTAGCTTACATCAGTATGGCTTGATAGATCTATCTCATATTCTACCCTCTTCAGGTGAAATTCAAATATATCAGTCACATTTTTCAGGAGTTCATTAATATATAGATAATTCAGCCCTGTTCAAAAAATTAAATGTTATTGTCATACATACTTTTCATTATACAGCTGTCAGAGAATGTTAGGAAAGTACCACAGCGGGTTTAGCTTACATCAGTATGGCTTGATAGATCTATCTCATATTCTACCCTTTTTTTTAATGAATTTTTAAAATATGTATTATTAAGATATGGAGAATTGATCTGTATAAAAATAGCTTTGAATTTTTACATTACTGCAGTTAGTGAACAAAAGGACATGTACTTTTGCCTGCATGAAAATACTGGCCAGAAATACACTTGTGAAAAAAATGCTTTCTGTCCCAAGAATGTTTTGTGCACAGCAAACAAAAGACAGTGAGGACACCTAAAAGTGTACCTGAAAAGAAATGGTTCAAGAACACAGCAAAATTTATAGAAAACTGTCATTCCAGTATATGAGATCAGTGCTGGATAACACAGAATTTTCTCTAAATGCAGAGCAATGCTTTGCCCAGGATCAGTACAATTGCAAAATACAATTGTAAAACTCATCCAAATTCAATTCAAATGTCCTTTTGGTTTAAAATGTCTGAGTAAAAGATTTCTAATTTGCAAAAATGATAAGGCTAAAATTATGCAAAAAGGTGCAGTTATACAGATATACATATTTGAACAACCAGAAGGATTAATTAGCTGTTAGTAGAACACTTGTGGAGCCAGAAATATGAGTGATTCAGACTCAGAAAGGGAAGGTTTTAATACTCTAATATGAAATCAAATAACTTTTTGATATGCATGTTGACAATACTCCTTTTTCTTCAGCCACAGTTTTGCTAAATTGCACTAATACTGAGCCCTTGGCCAAAATATTTCCTTCATTATTTAAGTGATAAATAGTCATGTTATTATTCCTCAAGATTCTCTGAATGGTTTTATTTTTGCAAGCACCTGTTTGCATTGAAATGCAATTCTCCCTTTGTTTTGCCAATATATTCAGTACCTGTGGGGTTTCTGTGTATTTGGGGGAAAGTTTTCATATGACAGACATTTGGGTGGTTTGGATGTTTTATTGCCTTACTTCAGTACTCTTTCATATTTCATCCATACTCCTGCAATATCTCTCTAATTGAATCTGCAAGTCAGAAGTTTAAGTGCACTTATAGTACACTTTATACATGTCATCATCTTGCTTCTACTTGCTTTCAATTAAGATAAAAAGCCCGTGTGTTTGTTTTGTTAATATTGGTTTATATTTCTGCAACTGTTCATATTTTCATGTAAGGTTTCAACACTCTTCTGAAATACTAACTGAAGCCTCACAAAAAAATCCCAGAAAGAAATGAAGGCTATAAAGTAGAAATAACTTGCCAAAATTTACAGACGAAGTGAGGATCAGACTCAAGATTAGATATCCTGGTTTCAATCCCACCTTACTGAAGCCTGTAGATGATCTGCCATTGATTTCCTCTGACTTTTGACCAGGCTCTGTATCGTCTGTCTTTTCTCACTCTGATTTCATACAGTGCATTACTGTAATCTTGCTAGGGGTTATGAACTTCACTCTTTTCTGACATTGCAGTTAATGTGTGCCTGTTATGAGGGTCTTCAGCTACCTGGTTTAAAAATAAATAAATAAATGAAGTTTGAATTGCTCCTTGAATGGATGGAAAAAACCCTGGCCTAAATGAAGGGTACTGCAACCACATCAGTTAATGCAGGAATGTGTATCTTGGTAGCCACTGCCAGCGAAGGCTGCTGAGGCTTTCTTTCACTTTGCTGGTAATTCTGTGGTTGATCCTGCCTCTGAGTGACTAACTATTCTTGCAAGTGGAGAAGATCTATGATTTTCTCCCCTTGTTATTATTTGACTATGGATTTCTTGAATGTATGCATTATTTCAAACACTATATTGACTGCTTGCTCAAAAATAAATCCCTGTCTGCATTTTATGCTTGAGTAATCCATAGAAGGAATTCAGTGTTTGAAATGTCATGTTCTAACTCTTTGGATTGAGGATGTAGTTTTCTTGGCATGTTTTTAAGCCCTGATTACATATTATAACTTTTAGACCAGTATTTTTGCTTTAAAAGCTCACCTTTTTTTTTTTTTAAAATCCAGTTGTTGGGGTTTCTTGCTTCTGAATTTCCTAGTCAGTTTATGAAAATTTACTTAAAATATGAACTTTCAGTAAACAATCTTGCCAGAAGGTTCAGTGGCCAGAGTTTAAATTTTGAATACATATTCATTCTGGAAATTTTTTAAGAGTATCTAAAGACATAAATAATAAGGTTGCTAATACACATATAAAAGTTTTAGGGATATTTATCCAACCCTCTTATAAAAGTTATATAAAGTACCCAACCCACTATTAGAGATGATAGATTTCCAGGCTGGCTCTAAGAAAGAGGACTTTTTTTGTAGCAGATCTCTCAGCAGAAGGAATTGTAAAAGTGCATCAGAAATATAACTGAATCTTTGACATCATGGAAATTTGATCAGTGTGATTTGATTCCTCTCTTCTCTCTAAAACAAAGCACATGTAGAAGTTAGAAAAACTAAAAGCTTTATGCAGCCCTAGCTTGGGGAATACAAATCGGTAACTTTAAATTATGTTTTTTCATAGTGGAGCTTATAATTGGGAAAAGAGTGATTTTGTGTGAGAGAGACAAGAGACAGGGAGAAAAGATGGAAATTTTGCAAACGTTTGTTCCAAAGCCAGTAAACCCCCTGTGTTTTATGCTCGCAATGTAACTTCTTTGAAGTTCAGATTCTCTCTTAGTTGTATGCTTTCACTATATTTTGAACCCTGAAAGAATATTAAGCAATACTGTCACACAACCACTGATTATTTACAATAGTAACAAGCAAACCCAAATTTGATTCATATGATTTGCCAATCTGACATCTTTGCTGTCAGTAAATATTCATGCCGTCAAGCTTCACTTCCACTGATATTCAAAACATCGATTTTCACCTTTGAATTCTGACATATTCAGAAAACAAACCAAAAAACACATTCAAGTTGGATTGTTATAATTTTCATTGACATGGATGGTTACTTGAGTCACTCAACCAGAGAGCAGAAACAATGCATGCGACTTACATAATTAACACCAGGCTGGGAAGTTGTAAATGTTTGTGGCACCTCTTTGTGAGCTAGTCCAATGGTGAAAAGATATTTGGGAAGAAATTCTCAACCATTAAAAACATGAAAAGTAGACTCCACTTACTCCCTTTTGTTCACTGATCTCTCTCTGGCTTAACAGAAATGCTGATAGAGCTAGCCATGAAGTAGTCAATCACCCTTCTAATTTGCTTCAAATTTTTAAAACAACAGGGTTTCTCCATGTTGCTTAATAAAGACTAAGCTCCCAAAGGACCCTGTGTCTCAACCTTGCAATTGGCAAGGAATAGGGGCCACTAAAGCTGTTTGAAAAGAGGCAGCTGCCAGCATCACACAACCTGCCATGACCAGCTGGTCCCATTATGCAAACAAGAGCGTCCCCTGGCAAAGCAATCCAACAAGCTCCAGAGTGTATAGCTGTATTTCAGCTAGTAGCTTTGAATGAAAACAAAACGTTGGTGAAAGGAAAGGGTGCTGTGTAGAAGTACATTTCACCTATCCTTTCTCCAGTGTTACTGGGTGAATGTCATGCCAACCTTTTCCTGGAAAAGGGACTTATAAATTACAGGCATCAAAGGATTGTCCTGCAAAGGCAGCATGGACCACATGCTGGTCTGAGGAGTGAACTGTCTTTGGAGCACCTTAGCTGTGGCTAGTCACAGTGATCTGTTAGTTTTCTCATGGGAAATACCTTAAAACCATTTCTCTCTCCTGTGAGGCTCTGAACAGATCTGCCAACAAGAAGTGCAAATGTGTGATGATCCACCTTTCCCTAGACTCACCAAACTCTAGACAAGCTGCTATAAAGGCAACATTTTAGTGGGGAAATAAGGCACCTACTGATCCCTCTTCTCAGACTCCAGCAAACAAATTAAGCAAACACTAAAAGATGGTGGCAACAAACAATATAGTTTGAACCCAGAATCATAGGAGCAGGAAAAGCCAGATATAGGAGAGATCTAGATTCACTGAACAAGATTGTCTTTTTCCTTATAGAATAATCTCATTTTTAAACCACACCTTTAAATTATATTTCTCTCACAGTCCCTTAAACTCCAGAAGTTTAATTACCAGAGCTGCTCTAGAGAGTTATCCAGGCAATTGCCAGTGTCTTCAACAGACCTCTTAACAAATCTGTCATAAGCATAATTTTGTACAAAAAGTTTGAATTGCTATCAAGAACCAATGCAAATTCATTACACAGAGTAGGACTTATCAACAGAAGCTTTTGCCTCTTATTGCTTTGCTTCCAACCACTCCTCAGGCAGGCTAATGCTAGCAATGCAGAAGAAAACTTGTTCTAGCATTTCAATGTTGCCAACATGCATTTTTACCTCTCACTGTCCTGATCAGTGAAGGTGTTTTGTTTGTTTATGCAGCATGACAGGCATCTAGCACCTCACAGAAAAGAAAAATATAATCAAAAGTTCAAGATTCCTGCT
>NW_008675237.1:17113-30729 GCF_000695815.1 Acanthisitta chloris
TGGTGCACGATGCTCTGGCTCACCCAGGGCATCAATTCAAATTCTCTTGCCACTTAAGCATCCAAAACCAGACTGTGATTGTGTACACTAAATATGTCTGACACTAAGTTCTCCAAAGAATATATCCTCTTTTGTTTAAGGAAAAAAAAATACTGACTATTCTATTATGAAAATAACTTGGCAAGGTATAACAAACAAAGTGCTTGGACATGATACAGTAATTTTCCTTTCTTTCATATGAGAAATAGCTCCTCAGGTCCAAAATAAAGCCTTCTTAAATATATGAAGGCCTTTGCTTGTTCTTTCTTCTCTTTTTCAGAAGTCATAATGTAACAGATGCTGTTCTCTGTAGCTCTGGAATGAAAGATGTTTTTCACTTGCACTATTTTTAGATTCTGAAAATGCTGAAGTTAGTGATTTTGAACCTCCTACTTACTTTCAAAGTTGCTGAGGCTGCAGAATCAATCTCTGCAATGCTTACCTTCTTCAGGTCTTTCCCACATATCAGTAAACAGGTACATAGTCTTCTCTTTATTCTGTTGTGTCTGGAATTAAGGTGGAAACTAGGCCTTTTTTGTAGATTTACAGATAAAGGTTTTTTCAAGATGTTGTCAAACAAAGCTAAGAAACAGTACAATTACACTGGGTGTTCATAAGAAGCTGTTTATTGGATTAAAATTGAAGGGATTGTTTTAAAAAATATAAATTGCTAAGTGGTATCACAGCTACAGATTGTTAGACCATAGCAAAATGCAACCAGAAATATTGTCTACTCTGAAAACTGGATGTGAATCCAAAATGTCAGCCGTAGTCAGGAGAGCAGAGGTGAGAGAGGGAATACAACCATTTAGTGTTTGATTCTCTGACACCTTAAAAAGCAACTGCTTTCACCTTTTCTTTATAAACCTGTCAGAACTTCTCTGTTGCAAAAAAAACATATTTCTGTAGGTCCATTTTGCAAAACTGTCTTTAGACCAAAATAATGAAATGAGGAAATGGCAAAATAAAGTGGAATTTAATGGAGGCTGTTGCAAGGATGTGAAAAGAAATGGATGAAAACATTTTACTGGGAAATGAAGGTGCATAAAGTAGCTGTTGAAGGCTTCTCTTTTCTAGTAAAACACACGGTGCTGACAAAAATTTTAAAATCAAAAAACATTCCCTTTCAGCCTTCAAGACATTTTGTCTTTGGCTTACAAAACCCAAAAACATCCCCTCCATTTTAAAAGTTTCCTAAGAATTCATATCATGGAATCATAGAATCATAGAATTTTAGGGGTTGGAATGTACCCTACAGATCATCTAGTCCCAACCCCCTGCCATGGGCAGGGACACCTCCTCACTAGATCGGGTTGCTCAAGGCTTCATCCAGCCTGGCCTTGAACACTGCCAGGGTTGGGGCAGCCACCACGTCCCTGGGCAACTCTTAGGCAACCTGCCTAAGGTCTCACCACCCTTAGAGTAAAAAACTGTTTTCTCCCATCTAACCTAGACTTTCCATCCTTCTCTATTTTCTTTCCCTTAGAGAAAACCAAGCTTTTGCCAAGGCATGGAATATTTCCCACATTTAATTTGCAATGCAACTAAGAAAACAAAAAGGCAACTTCTTTGTGAACACTTTCAAGCTTCTGGGTCTCTCTGCCTCACAATCTTGGTGCAGGAGGACTGGTCTTCTGAGATTTCCTGGGAAACTTGCCTCTGACCTCAGTGGACACAAAGTTTCATATTCCACTTCTTTTGCTCCTCTATTCACAAGGATTTTTGTCCTCCCTATCTGCTTGCAAGCTGTTCTTATCCCTCTCACAACTGTCACAAGGCAGGGAAGGGACATATTTCTGAGATGCCCTCATGGCCCACAGCCTCCCTTTCTGGTCAAAGATAGGAAAGGCTGCAGAAACACTTGTCTGCCTGTATCCATTTGACACTGAGCAGTGGATGAGGCAAAGTGCCTCGTGGCAGGTGGCATCATGTATGGGATGAAGGTGTGGGGCAAGCCAGGGAGGCCAGTGGAGGAGCCACTGCTGCCCAACTTTGAAGGACCATAGGTCTGGCATCCTGCTGACACCTTCCAGTCCTTGCTCAGCCTCAAATCAAGGGAGCTGGGCTGGCATTCACTAGTGACCCTTCCTTTCATGCACCTTTTCTGTTAAAAGGTCTTTGTAGAAAATATCGGTGTCAACATCCCTGACACCCCTCTAGGGAGTCACACATCGAGGAGAAAAGCACCATTTTTTCCTAAAGCAGCCTGGAGGGGAAATACTAGTCCTGCATTAAAGAGGATAACTGTCTTCTAATCACATCCTTTGTGCAGAGCAGACAAGCCAACAGCTGATAAAGCAAAGGAAGACATTTGTCTAAAAGTTCAATCGTTCCCTGATTATCACATTTCTTGAAGCTTCCCTCAGAGCCTCAGGCATGGAGTAGCTATCAGTTCCTGGAACAGCTGAATCTCCATCCTGGCAGTCCTTCTGTCCACTCAGCTCTACGAGCACACATCACTAGCAGTATCCTGGGTCTCATGTTGTCCTCCCACGCAGCTTGGTTCTTCCATGCAGCCTGGTTCTTCTTTGCCTTTTCCCATTATTTAATGAGCTCTCGGATTTGACAACTATTATCCCTAATCAGATGTCAGTATATACACAAATCTGATGTGGAGAAAGTATCAGGATATTGTCATATTTAATAGGAAATAAATAAAATTTCTCATGTCGCTTTGATGTCATTAATATTGGCTAAAAATGTCAATAGTGAAAATTTATATCATTATTTCATTGCATTTCCAAGTCAGTCTATCTCCCTCACATCAAGTTGAATTCGTAGCACAATAAAAGTTACCACACTGAAAAATTCCTGTTTCATTTTAGGTACTGTTTCACAGTGCCTCTGGATCACTTCTGTGTTTGGGGACAATGTACTACAGAAGAAAATCTGCCTACTGCCTCTTAGAATATTTATACTGGGACATTAATATCTCAAAGTCGGTTTAATTTTTGTAATTCCACAGGAAATACAGTACTCCTATCCAGAAGCTTCTCATAAATCAGTAGAAATGTTTTCCACATATTATTTTAAGTGTCCTCCTTTTTTCTGTCCTAATATCACCCCCAAGTTTTGCTAATGCAAGTATTGTTCTTCAGTGCCTTCTGCACTTCCTAAATTTCATTTTCTTGCTGAGACCAATGTGTTTCTGTGGGGAGGGTATTTTAGAACTGTCTTGTTTGATGAGAGGCAAAATTTACTAGTTTGTTTGACTTACCACAAACAGTGGGGAAAATTTTACACTTTTTATTCAGGAAAAGTCCTGATGACTTCAGTAAGTTTGCTAAAATGTTAAATTGAAGGTAACATATTCTGGAAGTCTTCCTAGCCTGAGCCCATCACAACATACTTGACATATAAGCTTGATGCTGAAGACTTAAATCTGTATTATTAGCTTCAAACATATGCACAGTGAATTCAGGAACTCTTCAATACTTGAAGGGATATACTGGGACAACTCTAATTTGTATCCACGTGTGGATATCTGTATACAGTCTGTCCGTGGCCAAGGTTCCAAAAGAAAGTGCTCCATTTTCATTCAGAGAGGCAAACATAAATTTTTTTGAAAGACCCGTGGCCAAGGTTCCAAAAGAAAATGCTCCATTTTCATTCAGAGGCAAACATAAATTTTTTTGAAAGAGAAAAACTATAAAGTTACTTAAATCTGTTGTTATTTCAGTAGCACAGAGTATTCCTGTGTCCCTGCCAAAGGGGTGCTGTCTGATTTGGGGCAGGGCATTTGGACTAAAACGTTTATATGTGATCCCTATTTGCCTGTTCCACATATACAAAATGTGTAATATGAATTCCTGGGGCCAGATTTGCATGCACAGCTACAGCTCTATGTTAGACCTATGGCTTGAACTCACTCATTTCAATAAAATCATACACTTAAAAAAGTCAGGCCCTGTGTATTTTGAGCAGGTTATGCAAACAACTGTTGAGTGCTGTTGAGACTTACCCTTTCTGTAGGACTGACCAACTGCATCAGCCAAGAACCTGAGCTCCTAGACCATCAACAGATGTTTGTTAACAAAAACTCCATCATGATAAACCCTGTGAAACATATTTTGGTAAAGTGTTCAGGGTTTTAACATCTGCTTTCATTGCATGAATACATAATTATTTTTAAATTATTTCCCCTTTTAAATAATTGACTTCAGTATATCCAAACTGATGAAAGTCCTGTCAAAACAAATGTTCAACTCAGATTACTAACACCTGAAGCAATAGTTCCTTAGAGAAATAGTGACCTTATTAATGAATTTCAGTGACGCAAATGGTATCACTGTGCTACTGCTAGGACTAGGTTACATCATTTTCTCAGAAAAGTCTAGGCAATGCAAGTCTAATTTATTTTCTGCCTTACTGCCTGGCTGTGCCTCAGTTTTGTGTTATAACAGTTTATGTACTGCTGTGGCATGTCACTGTTTATGATCAAAAAATATGGAAGCGCCAAGTTTGAAAAGGCTTGATCAAATACAGATTCATCTTCTGAATTTATCTGTACACAGCAGCAAAGAAAAAGAAGTGTTGTACTTCCCAGACAGAAGCTTGTGTACAGCATGAGAGTGCCTGTCAGTATCAGAGAAGTGAAATGTAAGAGTACTTAAATTCTCTAAGAGAGCCATTACAATGTTAGGGAACACATTGTAAGACTAAACTGAGAATGCTTGAAAGTGGAAATGATCTTCAGGTGTAGCTCTAATCTTAGCTCTCTTCCACAGCAATACCAGGCTTTCAGTCCTGCTCTCTGTGTACCTTTTATCTGTTACATAAAAACTGCTAGAAGCATTCTCTATGATCTGTAGAAGCAAAGTAGAGGATTCAAAGGTTGTGCCAATATAGGAATGAGATTGGATTTTTCCCATATAGAGCTATTCTGAATTCTCTGAGGGCAGGTATGAAAAGCTTGTTGCTCAAAACCAGTGGCAGAGTAGAAAGTGTATCCATTCCTGGATAATTGCAGCATCAAGAAATATCTCAAGAGACAATCCTCCTCCAAAGAAGCCTGTTTCCTCAGACCTAGTAAACACCATAGTAAATTGACCCAGACAGGACAGAATTTACTGTAAACATGACTCCCACAATTACTACCGAAACCTGCACTGAAACAAGAAACAAATATTTGTGGACAATTTCTTTTGCACAGTGATTTTCTGTTTTCTGGCCTGGCATATGGCAAACCTGTCAAGTAGGTGCTGGCCAGCAATAGATAAGAAGAGCAGGTGTATGGAGAGAAAGGAAGCTTTTGCTATGCGGTGAGTGAAGCAAAGTAAATAATACTAACTGGTGATTTTTAGTGGTTTGTGTTTTCACAACAGATACTTCTAATGACCATGATTCTTTTACTTTCTAATTTCAGATTGTATCACAGTGTTCCTTTTCTTTTTTAAGAGTAAAAAAAAAATGTAGTGGATGGATAAGCCACCTTATTTCTCCAAGCATTCAGCACTTTCTTTCTGTGCCATGTTGGTCAGCTGTAATTTGCCAGCCAAGTCACCCGAATTGCACTGTGCTTGTTTCTTAGCTGAATCCAGGTGTGAGTGCTCCCAGCATGAATACTGACAGATGAGTGTAAAAAATTGCTTCCCAAGAACACCTGCACCTGTCACTGTGTTACTTGTCACTAGGTTTTCATTTTCTGAAAATGTTCAGAAATGTTGGGTGAACTTCCACTGCAGGCAAACATAAGGAAAGAAGGGTGAATTCAGCTGGAGGAACTTCACTTCCCATTTTACCCACTGAGCCTTTCAGACCCCGCACATGATGTCCTGGGGGTCTTGAATTTCATAGGAAGTTTCGCAGAAGAGACACTGCAAAGTGTGGAAAAAAAAAAGTTAAACCACATTTTAACACCAGGGTGTCCACAGACCTGAATCAAATGGACACCCTGCTTAACTCATCTAAAATGTGAACAAAACATCTCTGCTATTCATTGTGGGCCCAATATGTGAAAGAGGAATGGTCTTTACTGAGAATTTCAAAGGTAAGGCCAAGATTGAGTTTATAATGGAAAACAAGTTTCGACCTTAGCTATGCAGAGCCAGTAGCCTCTCCATAATACAACTGTCAGTTCAATTTCTGTCAGCGATATAAACATGGAATTGAAATAAGTGTTAGACTAGGATTTGGATGAAAGTTTTAATCAGACGAGCACCTGCACTCCAAGTCTTATTAAACCATTGAGACTGAAATTGTGTGTGAAACATTGCCATCCAGTGGCTGCCTGTACAATTTCCAGCTTGCCACAAAACGATTTGTGGAAGAGAAAAATGCTGCAGATTATGTCATTCCTCTTCTCTTTTATGAAAGCACTGTGGTCTCTGCATTAGCATCACAATCCTAGATAGAAAAGTCAAATACAGAGGGTCGCAGTTCTTTCAAGTTGTGCACATTTTAAGCAAACATTTGTTTCTTACAACAATGCATTGTATCGACATTTATGTGTCAGAAAAAAAAATTTCACTACTGCACCTACAGTGTATCCCTGAAATGAGGAGTTTGCAACTGAGGGGTGAAAACCCAAAGGAGTGAAATGGCCTGTCAATGGCCATGCAGCCCAGATCCTGAAATCACAATGAAACATCATTTTTCTAGTTGAATGTCATTGTTCACTTCCATTTATGCTATCCTATGCCTTGGGTGTCCTGGTGTTTCCTCCTCCCTGAAAGGCTCACTACTGATTTTTATCTCTTATATGTGTTTGAAACTTTTGAAAGCTCCACATGCTGCCCCTGGGAACTAACTCTTCTGTTTTACCAAAGGACAGCTAAAGCATGAGCAGATAGTGACTTTCCTTCTGCCACCTTGTTGCCCACAGTCAGCACTGATCTGGAGGGCACACATTTGGTTTTTGTCTCTGTTAAGTCCTCTGTCCCTCTGTGGAGCTACCCTAGGATTTTCAGATGGCCAGAGGAAGGCACAGCTGCAGAAAATCAACCAAGGTCTTATTTTCTGTGGAGAATACTGACTGCTAGCTGTTAGCAAAAGCATCTGCGGCAGTAGTCACATCTTCGCAATGGAAGTGCTAATCCAAAGGAAATGAGATTGAGAAAAACTGTTAATACAGTTATTGCTGTGACTCAGTTCATTTGAGTCATGGCCCACACTGGGTGGAAATGAAGAAGCTTTGCTCCTCTTCCAAGTCCATAAACCACCTGGGTCTACTTTATTCTTACCACCCCATTCACCTGATCTCCACCAGGTTCTGTAGATCTGTTTTCTCATCCTATGCCTGTCACCGTGTCTGAAATCCCATGACAATGAAGTCCTGATCCCCACTGAGGAAAACTGATGCCCACAAGTACAGCCATCATCTCACCAAGCTGAAAAGCTGTCCTTGTAGCATAAGATTAGAGCTTGTTCCTCAGCTCTGTAGAGTTGCAGCATTCCAATAGAATGGTAAACATCCCAAAGCACACAAAACCTTTAAGGGTAAATATTTTCTCTGTGGTATCAGGCAGGACTGTATATGGCAACTGAACTTAAAGGTCCCACTTGTTACTAAGGATAAGAGGGTTAGTACAAAAATGTAGTTTGTTTTGTTAAAAATAAAAGTAACTATACAATTGTAGCACTCAGACAAGTAAAACAAAGAAATTGCAAGCTTTGAAATAGGCTTGTACTCCCAAGCTGTTTCAAGTTGTTCCTTTTGGAAATCTGGCCCTGACTAGCCAAACTCAGGAACAGTCTGGTAGTCCTATTAAATGCTAGCTTAATGGAATAAATCAAAAGGACACAAAATAACATGTAGCTCTGATTCATGAAGCATTACCCTGTCTTATAAATACGCCTTATAGATTATTCAGCTATGCATCCTAAAGAGTCAAATTCACCAAGCACTAACCCACTCCCTGCCATAAAGAAGAGGAATCCATGACTGTTGCTGTAAATCTGCAGAACATCAGAGGATTATAGTATTTAAACAAAACAACAGAGCCTTTCAGGCTCTCTGCTTTCTTTGCTTTGCTAATTAACTTTTATGTAACTCATTGTATTACCTAGCTGCAACAGGGAGCCGGCACACTAATCCATCTGCAAGGTGACCCCTGTTGTGTGCTATGCAGATCGGGATATTGATATGCTGTTGTGGACCGCAAGACATATCTGTTTCTCTCCCTTGTCTGTCATTTGTAGATACAAAGGGAGGAATGGCTGAGTGTCTAACAAGAGAGCTTGATCCCACCATATGTCTAGGCTAATGCAGGGAAGAATGAGACTGGGATAACCATTCCCACTCAGACATTACAGTGATTGTCTTCATTACTGTGCCTATGATTGATCTGTGCTTTGAGAAACTTAGTCAAATCAAAGCTCTAAATAGATACAGCTTTTGTGATTGTTAGGAAGTTAGGATTCAGTGCTTTTTAGCTCCTGGGCTTATCTTTGCTCTCTATGCATTTGTCTCTATATAATCAAAGTCCCTTTGGGAGCTGTGACTTACTGCAGTCAGACTCATTGCCATTATAGAGGTCTACAGAAAAGATCAACACTTCTTCTTAAGTCCTTTGGACTTACTGTAAAGGCATCTGAATTGATGATCACTATAAATGTTTTTCAGTGCAATTTACTCTGCTGTGAAAAAAAAAACCAAAACAGGCAGGTGTTAAAGTTATTAGAAGTACGTCAAAAGTTTGTCACTTAATACCAGCCTAGAGGTATGTTTACCAATGATAACACCCAAAATGAGAAAAAAAAGTTCTGCAGGAATTAGGATTTGTCAGGTTATTTCAGAAAGTTTGGAATCATTTTGGGAAAACCAATTTTTAGAAAGAGAAGGCTGTATGAAGGCAGCATTTCAGCAGTCAAACTCTCTAAATCCAAAATGTAGGAAACCTTTCTTGCATGAAATAGTGTGTTTCAGTTTCTAGCAATATCTTTTAAAGAGTCAGTCAAAGATTATAGAGTTTACTTGCCCTGGGATCCCCAGGTGACAGCAGAAGTGTGGACAATGACCAGTAAAAAGTCATCTTTCACCTGCACAGCTCCCTGGCAGCACCAGGGATTTCCTACAATTTCCAACACACCCTTTAGAGTATGCAGCTGAACCTCTTCCTTGCTAGTACCACACCCTGCATGCTTTCATAACTGCCAAAGAAACAGGAGTAATAATAGATTTGAGAGCCTGTTTGCCATTACATACAAATTATTCTCATATATATTATGCCCCATCAAAACAGTACTACATATTCTTCTGCCCACAGCTAAAAAAACCAACAACAACAACAACAACAAAAACAAAAAACCCAAGAGTTTTGCACAGATTTCTAGCAATGTTGAGTTTTGCTCCTGTGATTGCTACAGTGGTCTTTTGAGCGGCCCAAATTTTGCAACCTATTAAAGGTGGGGTGAGGGAGTTAAAAGCCAGAGAGATGTAAACTAATTCTCTGGAATGTTTCTAAGTGGAGTTTGGAGTGTAGGTTTCCAAGAATGTGCTCTTTTAGAGAAAGAAGTGATTTCTACTGAGAGCAGTGAGCATCACTGATTTACTAAAGTTGATATTGACTAAGCTGCCTGGTTACAGTCCCAGGCACAGAATTATTTGCCTTTCAGGCTGCCAACATTAAGTCCTTCAGCTCATCTCTATTTACTTCAGACACAGCCCAGAAGATAGGAAATGAGATACAGGCTTTCAAAAAGGAGTCAGGCCACAGTTAAACTGGGGAAACAAGTGTTAGATTCACTGGCAGTCCTAATTTTCACAGGTTTGTTCCACATGCTGCAAGTCTATGTCCTGCTCCTATGAAAGAGGATACAGGGCAGTATTGTTGTGTCGCAGAGAGAAGTGGGGCATCATTGTCATGCAAGCAGTTCTTTGTAGCTGTGTTGCAGAGAGAAGTGGGGCGTCATTGTCATGCAAGCAGTTCTTTGTAGGTTATAGTTCTCATGGGAACTGACTAGGTGGCTTGAAAAACCTTCACAATTGCCAAGGATTCAAAAACTTCAGAACATGAAGGTGTTCCTGCACATAGTGCAGTGACCCCTATCAAGATGAGGACCTGGTAACACCACACGCGGATGCAGCTTCATACCTTGAAGAGGCTCTTGTCACAGAAGTAATCCTGCAGTTCTCACTGGCATTCCTACTGAAGGCTTGGAAAGGACCTGATGACATTCACTACAGCCTCTTGTTAGGAAGAGGAATGCATTTATATAGCCTACTCTGAAAAATTTTGGTAGAAGACATAACACTCCTTGATAGCCTGTTCACATTTATAGATGGATTTTTTTCCTAATATTTAACAAAAGTAGTGTTTGCTGAAACCTCAGCTGCCATTTTCCTTGCTCTGTACTGATGAGCAGAGAGAACGATTGATTGCTGTCCTCTATATAATGTTTTTAATTTTACCAGGTTGAAAGGTTATCAGCATTACCTCTCCCCAGTCAGAGTTATCTCTTTTCTGTAAGCAACAAATCCTTTCCTCTTTCACTTCTCACAGATAACGTTTTTTAAATGCCTCTAACTATTCTCATTGCGCTTTTTGGGAATGTCTTCCTTTAAAAGTCTGGTGCTTTGACCTCTCCAAATGATGTCACACCAGTGCTGCAAAGAGTAAATTCTGCTCAGTTCAGTGACACTCTCACTAATGCATCCCAGAGGGAGATTGATTTTCTATGCCATAGTATCTCACTGACTGGGATTTTTATCAGTTTGTCACCCTGTATAAGCCCCAGACCCTGTTCTATAGCTCTGCTACCTTGCCAGGCATCCGCCACTTTGTGCTTGATTTCATCTTATTATTATCTTCTGCATTTACTTCTTCTAAACTTCACTTTATTGACTTCAGATCCTCAGTTTGTCCATTCAGGCTGGTTCTCCATTTGGTACAAAACCAACAATTACCGTTGCAGGCACTGGTTTTACCTGTAGAGATTCCACCAGTCAACAAGTTTCCCAGCAAAGAGGGACCAAGCCTGGAATGGAACTCTTCAGGATTGGGGTCCCTCATTAAGAAAGCCCCTCAGGAGCATGTAGAGGAGAAATATCAGTAATGTTAGAGATGCAACATTCTATCACTGTATAAGTTTTCTTTTGTTGTAACTCTAAGAGAAAAATACAGAAAAAAACCAGAAATACCACCGTCATTCCGCTGTCAATGTCCCTGAAGTGCTTTGGTCTTTCAGGTATTAGCATCTGCCTGCAAACAAAGGACTGGGTCCCAATGCACACTCTGCAGGTCACAGCTGAACTGATCCCTTTTAACTGGCAGCCTTCTGAAAGCAGTTCACACACTAATGGAAGGGAATGTCATAGTCCAGGAAAGTCTTTGTAACTCAGAGGACCTGCTAGCTCTTGAAAGCACACTTTTTTGTACTGAGTAGAACAGGTTGCTTTAAAATACAACTGTTGTTAAGATCTGGATATACCAAATTAGAGTTAACGTACAACAATTTTTCAAAGTGTATAAACCAGCAAATGCATAAATTAATAATAATACTGATGTCTGTGTTAACCAGATCTTTGGATTCTAGGTGAATGGAGCTTCCATCAAGGAGCAACAACAGAGAAAAGATGTTCTTGAACTTTGTGAAAAGACAAGATAAATAATGTTACTGCAATAGGCAAGAATCAGTCTAAATTGCTGTCCCAATGCTGGCCAAGTGGTGCTGCTAGTAAAATGCCTGCATAGATATCGTGTCAGATGACATGAATTTTTCACAGTGCTGAAAGGAATGTTCTCTTCCTCCAGCCCACAGCAAAAAAAAAAAAAAATACACTGCTTACTGAAGTACTTAATACATTTGAAGTATGACCACTTAATACATTTGAAGTATGCTCACTCAAGACTAAAGAGAAGCCTTTTTCCTCTTCTGACTCATCCTAACCTCCTTATATTTTCTTTATTAATAGATACCTTCAAGCATGTCCTGTACATAAGTACTAGAGCCAAGTGTGTTTGACCTAGTGGGTAGAGTCTTCATAAAACGAAATTTATAAATCAAAAGTTATGCATATGTTTATTTTCATTCATAAAATGTGAAGCAATTTAAGTTTTTTGGACTGAGTTACAATGACCTGAGATGCTACAAGTGAAAATCTATCCAGAACTGCATTTAATGTTATCACAGAAAACACCCCTGGCACAGGCAGGGGATTTCCCATACTCTGTTCCTTGTGACTGCTTTTCTTTCACTGTCTAGGACAGACAGTAAAATATTCACACATAATACTATTCTATTTTTAATTTTCTATAGCATGCTTTGGAATCTGGCTCTTGTTTGGATCATAGACTGAACTCTTTGCAGCTGGTAGCAATAGAAATTCTGCTTCAGCTGAAGGAGAATACCTACTTTTGCCCCAGCCATAGGCTTCATATGCCCCATGAAACAAGGACTCACACACTTCTTGATATGCATGCTCTGCACACACACCATTACTGCTTCTAGTTAGAATGTATATTAAGAATGGTATGAATTTTATTTTATGGATCAGTCGTTACTAAAAATAATTACACAGCATTAGGCAGCAGCCTCTTTCAAAAATGTCATTATCACAACTGCTGGATTCATCTAAAAAGGAATACCAAAGTGATTCATTTGTATTATGAGGGAATAGACTACAGGCTTTGATTTCAAAAATCAATTTTTTTTATAAAGAGAAATACAACAAATGTATTAAAGTGCAGTGGCTTGTTACAAAACAGTCTCAGACAGCCTTGATGCCACATCATTAACACCACAAATGGACAAGAAGAGGCTGGTCAGTGCTCTTCTCCAGACATCAGTACCCATTCACTCAGGACTCCTGGACCACCAGCAGTGGCAAACCTTTCCTGAAAAATTACTGCGCAGGTTCATATATGCCAAAGGGCTCTGATTTGCAGTACATGGGGAGTTTCATTCTCACAGATATGCATCTCATGACTTTCTAGGAGGTTCTTGCCCACAGGTGATGCAACAGAAGCAGCTGTGTAACAGCTCTCAGTCATTGCACTTCAGGCTCTGGTATAATAGCTTATACTACTCCTATCATTTAACTAAAACTGTGCAAACTAATGCATCAGGCTATGAACCATGTCAGCTGGGAAGCCACAACATACCATATCCTGAGCTACACTGTGACTCTAATGCAATGGTTACAGCAGCTCCCATATCAGATGGGCAAGGCAGAGAGCCCCAGGAATGCAACTGAACAACCCCAACAGATTTGTCTGACTGGGCACTAATACCACTTCATGCTTTAGACTGGAACAACCCCAACAGCTTTGTCTGACAGGGCACTAATACCACTTCATGCTTTAGGCTCCTGTGCCATTACGGTGGTAAGAGGTAGCAAAGGCTGTAGGATGGATGTAATGCAAGTCTGATTGAAGGTGAGCTAAATTAGTGTAATTTCCCTAGCTGTAGGGATCAGCAGTACAGTGTGAAATACCGTTTTTTTCTGTGAAAGTACATAGACAAACTATATACAAATGTGCACAGCAGACATTTGAATGTTGTTTTGATTCATAGGTCAAATATATTACCTAATACACAGAATCTGTTATAAAAAAAAAAACAAGGCAGAACCGTCAAATTTCATATGTTCCTTTCAGAGTAAGTGTGTGAGATCATAGAATCATAGAGTTTTAGGG
>NW_008675237.1:30974-48207 GCF_000695815.1 Acanthisitta chloris
TCAGTTTGAACCTGTTACCCCTTGTTCTATCATTGTAGTTGCTAACAAAGTCACTCTCTGGCTCCCTTGTAGGCCCTTCAGATATTGAAAAGTTGCTATGAGGTCCCCACACAACCTTCTCTTCTCCAGGCTGAACAGCCCCAACTCCCTCAGCCTATCTTTATTGGGGAGACACTCCAATCCTCTTAGCAACTTCATGGCCTCCTCTGGACTTACACTAATAGTTCCATGTCCCTCTTATGTTGAGGGCACCAGAACTGCATGCAGTATTCCAGGTGGGGTCTCATGAGAGCAGAGTAGAAGGGGAGAATCACCTCGTTCAACCTGCTAGCCACACTCCTTTGGATGCAGCCCAGAATTTGATTGACCTTCTGGGCTGCTAGCACACACTGCTGGCTCACTGTGAGTTTCTCATTCATCATCACTTCCAAGTCCTTCTCCTCATTGCTGGTCTCAGTTACTTCTCCACCCAACCTGTAGGTATGCCTGGGATTGCCACGGCCCAGATATAGGGCAAAGATGAGATGCAAAGAAAGACATTCCCAGTTTAGTGGAATATAAGATAAGCCTAAAGATTCATTTGGGCCATGACTGTGCAAAATAAGTCTATTTTCTGTTGCAAATGTGTTTAGATATGTGTTAAATATGTGGATATTGTTAGATATGCTTTGTATGTTAATAAATTGGACAATAACAGACAAGCAGAGAAACTACTATTCTCTGCAACTGAGAGAACTTTTGCTTCATTGCAGTTTGGTCTGGTTTCACACTTGCTTTTCTAGTTCTTATGGTTGCCTTCCTTGACTTAGCAAAAGATCACCTGTGGATTACTCTTATTTTGTCTCATTGTGAAATATGCAATATCTCACTCTGAGGAGAGAAATGTATGCAATCTGCTCTAGAAGCAAACTGTGCAGGCTGAAAGAAAATGGTTTAAAATACAGTCACTGGAAGAAGAAAGTAAAAGCAGTCCTGGAATTTAAATTGTTTCTGCTCATGGAGAATAACACAAGTGGTTTGGGGGAGTCCACTCAGTAATAAATGTAGAGAATAACAAACAAGAGCTTGTTAGTGGGATAGTCTTTCCACCTGCAAAATAAGCAAAAATTTCTAATTTTAAAAACCCATCTCAAAAATTAATATTCAACTATCAAAGACAAACCAAGAAAATTTGGCATTTCAGTTCATACGAGGAGTTCTAACAGTGGAAAAAGGGTAATATATATATATACATTTTTTTAAAAAGCCTGAAGGGGGAAACAGAAGAAAACTGCCCATGTTCCTGTATATATTCAGTATCAAAGGCAAGTGGTGTTTGTATTCTTAAAGCTATATACTGAAACTGAATCCTAGATGGATGCAGACTGAGCAGAATTTTTTTCATTGGTATTATAGTGTATATTTTTCCAGACAGATTAATAACAGCTCCTACTTCTTCAGCAACCTAGCTACAGAATTCTGAAGCAAAGTTCAAGTTATTTTAAGGTGTGAGGGTCAAGCTTTCAAGGTGATCTCTTAGGCAGTAGCAATCTCCATCAGAAGACTCTCACAATTTCTGTCCACAGTTCTTGGCTGCACAATGCAACAGGAGCTGGACATGCTACTAAGGGTACATCATGTCAGCAAAAATTCATGGCCACTAATTATATTACTGGTGTTACTCTAATTACCTTTGCCCTACTGTGCTAGTGCCTGTAGCCTCAGGACCTCATTGCATTAGGTATTGCATAAGAATATGAGAAGTGGATGGTCAGGTGTTTACTTCATGTTAATACAGGTAGTGGCACAGGGTAAAAAGAAATGGTTAGAAGGTAGCACTCAGTGAAATAAAAAGTGTGCACAGAACAGTGGATGTCAACCCAATCTTGGGATTTGCAGCAAAGAACTTAAGACAGGATTGTAGGGTAGAAGTTTAAACAAAATACCTTTAGACAACAAATGACCTAATGTAGCAAAAGATTTATCTCTACTATAGTGAGCTGATATATCAAAATAAATGTTTAATTGCAGTGATTAAAACAGTCGAGTGTGCATCTGTTTACCCCACCTACAGAATTAACTCAATATAAAACATAGGGCTCTACCGTTTTTCCATATTTTTGTCAGATCCATACAAAGCAGACTTTAGCAAGTTCAGCCAGCATGTCTTTCATGATCTCACCTTTCACAGTAGAGTGTCAAAATGTGACAGCTGACCATACCTCTCTATTTTTAGAAACAGATATAAAATTGAGAAGAATCAGCCTTACTGTGATAGACTTTGCACAAACACGGTGCAGATACTCCTTCACCCAAAAGGGCAAATCAACCTTACTGTGATAGACTTCGCACAAACACAGTGCAGATACTCCTTCACCCAAAAGGGCATATGAAGAATGGGGAGAAAGCATACAAAAAGCTAAGTGTAGGTTTAGCCATTACCTTTTAAAGCACAGAGCAGGGCTTCCTTCATTTTGCTCTTTTCCTCCACCCTTCTGTAGCCCTGATTAAAATAACAGTCACCTGTATTTTCCCAGATTCTCCTTTTCCCCTTGGACATATTTACCTAGTCAATTTCGAGGATTTGATGTATTTGTTTTGGATTTCCATATGTCTGGTGGCACACTGTACAAACTGTAAGTAGAAATCTTACTGATTTCCCATAGTATGAGTCTAGTGTGCTGATCCCTGTGCAGTGCCCATGCAGCACATCTTCAGTGTGCCAGACATGAGTAGCAACAGTACTTGCAAACCTCTCTCTGCAGAGGGCATCCCAGGCAGGCACACGACTGTCCCATCCCTGATAAACTATTGCTTTTTTGTTGATGCTGCCAAGTGCCCGATGCATGTCAGTGTGAGGACAGCAGGACATATGCAGACAACTGGTGGCACTGTCAGCTCTGATCAACCTCTGCAGGGCAGCAGCCCTGGAGACTTGGCTGTTCAGCCAACCTTAGCTAGGCCACCACATGGCACTGCTTCCAATGCATCCCAGATGCCTGGTTACTCCTGCAGCATGTGAAGGGGCCCGTTCAGCCTGGTCCCCTTTCAGCCTGGCCCCATTCAGCTAGGTGCCCTGCAAGGCCATCCTGAGTAACACCTGTGTGGTCATGGGAGAGCGATTCCACCACTTCCCTGAGCAGTCTTTTCCAATGTCTGAACACGCTTTCAGTGAAAAACATTTTCCTAATATCCAATCTAAACTGCTTCTGGTGCAGCTTGAGGACATTTCCTCTTGTCCTGTTGCTTGTATCTGCGAGAAGAGGCTGACCCCCACCTTGTTACAAACTCCTTTCAGGCGGTCAGAGAGAGCAATAAGGAGCCCTGAGACTCCTTTTCTCCAGACTAAACACTCCCAGTTCCCTCAGCTGCTCCTCAGACTTGTGCTCCAAACCCTTCACCAGTTCCATTGCCTTTCTCTGGACATGCTCCATCACTTCAGTGTCTGTCTTGTAGTGAGGGGCCCCGAACTGAACGTGGTATTTGAGCTGCAGCATCAAGTCGTTGAATGTTAGCAGTGTCTGGCTTCAGAGGCTTTTCTGTGCTCCCCTGCCTCAGTCACATTTCCAAGGCAGGTCTTTGTCCCCGTGTCCCCACGCAGCCTGCAGGACTGTCTGCTCCCGTGCTGACACAAATGGATGGAGCAACTTTGTTCAGGCTGATGACTCCGGTGTGCGACAAGGAGAGACAGATCTCCATCAGCGCACACCCAATGCACAAAGGCGATTTTTCCATCAGCCCTGGGCTCCCGCAGCTCCCTCCGCTCCCCTCTGCCCGATGGGGCACGTTTGGAGGGTCCCCGCGGGCGCCTGGGCTGCGGGAGAGCTGCCCACGCTGACCACACGATGTCCCCCCTGCCCCGCACAAACCCTGCGGCGCCAGCCAGGGCTGAACTCAGTCTAGTATTGGTGATGAGCTTCGATCCCCCTGTGCTCCCATCTGGGTTCCGTGTGCTGCTCCGTCCCGATGCCTCCCGGAGTAGCTCAGGTGTTTCGCTCTTGAACGCTGCTGCATGTCTTTGGACATCTAATGAATCAAAGAAAGACTTTATCCTAAAAATTATAACCAGGTAGAGGTTAAATAGTGTATTTGGCAAAGCGTTGATCATATTATTAATAGACTCTGATATCCACTTATTCCCAGATTTTGCCGGTGAAGTGACAGGCACCATCTCCTTCCCATTCCTCCACACTACCCTTAGCCAGAGAGATGATAATTTCGGTATAAAACAAGAGACAACATGTGATGGACGGGGGGACAGCACGAAACAAAGAAATGCACCTGTTCTGTACGTGGGGTCATGTCTCAGCCAGCACACAAGGGTGACAAGAAGAGCAGTGAGAGTGTGCTGAAGGTCAGTGTCGGCATGGGGCACCATCTGTTTTAAATTCCAGGTTTAGGTTAACACTGCTTGGCCTCTGTACTCAGCAACCAGACTTTTCTGTCCCCACAGACAGAGGAAAGTACATCAGTTGTTTCTGGATATGGTCCAGTGAGCCCAAGCCCAAAATGGATGACCTCCACTGGCTGTGAACTGATCAATTTTATGTATACAAACAAGAAAAAAAAGGTAGTCCTGCCTAACCTTTCCAAATGATTCTCCCACAGCTATGGAAATACCATCCCATTTTATTAGCTCCAGTGCAAAGTTCACATGTCATTACATGATACTCACAGCATTGTCTTTCTTTAAAAGACAATTTGCATTCAGAGATAGAAAAGGGAATATATGTGATACTAAAATAGTAAAATATATCTAACTTTTGTAATTTGGGAGTCAAATATCTTTCACTATTGATGAAAATGCAGAAACATGTGATTGAATTATCCTTTCTTTAAACTAAAATTTGAATACAACTCACAATATTTCATCTGTAAAAGCCCTGTAGTAACAACACTTACACAGATGTAAGAGTATTGTGGGCAATATGAAAATGAACCATTTAAATACTAGAAAGATAAAAGGGGAAGTTATAAAAGTTGTAAGGTGGTAAAATTCACTCTTGAACTTCAAAGGAGTTCATTCTAGTTCCTGGTATGCCAGTGGTAAATTCCACGTATAATTAACCTGTAAGTACCATAACATACTTCCTGAGTAAGTATTTTCTATAATCCTGGTTAAGAGAAGACCCTCATGGCCTGACATTGATTCTGGAAATTTTGAGTCCTATGAAAGAAGCAAAATCTAGGTCAACAGTGAAGAACCCCTACAGACATTTCCACTTCTCCAAACAGGCTTCGAGGTTAGTAAAATAGAGAGGAATACTGCTCATTTTAAACAATAAGATCATACAAATGCTGTCTTTAGACATTTGTAAGATTATCAGAAGCCAGAGCATGTACTGGAACTACAATTCCTCCCCTGCATTTTTCTTGTGTTCCTTCCCACTTTCCCACTGTACAAACAGCATATTTTGGCCAATCAAGAATGAAAATTCATGTTATATCCTAGCATACTTCAAGGAATGGCTGATAATCACGATGGGCTTTTTAGTCTGACTGCATAACTGGGAAAGCAATATGAGGTTTGAGGAAACCAATGGCCAGCAGCCTCAAGAAAGAGATAATTTGATAATTGTTGCTCCTCTCCTGAGGATACCCACTGTAGTCTTCCTCCTGGCACTTTATAGGATATTTTAGATAAGGTGGGGCCAGGTCCTGAAGCATCTTGAACGCAGACACCAAAACAGCAGACTGTGCTGAACACAATGGAAAGTGCTTGTAGAGACAGGAGGCCAAGTCTGAAAGGAGGCACTGATCTATCCTGTATCAACCAAATTTTCATTCTTCACTGACCAGAGTGCCTAAATACAGAAAGTTTCAAGTCCTAGTAAATGCAATACTGTAGTATAGCCAAGACTTACCTCATTGTGTCACTTTAAAAGAGATACAGAGCTTCAGGGGAAAAACAAAAAGACACTCATCTTGAGTAAGTTAAACAAGTAGTATCTTAGCAGTGTAATTATACTAGTGTGATTGTGTAGACAATTATTTAGGTTGCCTTTGTGAGTGTCTCTCTTCTTTTATATAACTCCTCACTATAAAACAATATTCAAACCAATGCTTTATAGTTTCAGAATATGTTGAATAGCAGGTTGTGGTTCAGTTGCCAAGCAAATTAGAGAGATGGGTACTTTCCCTGGAAAAGAACAAAGGAATCAGTTCAATAGCAAGCTTGTTCAGGGAACTGAGAGTAGTTATTTCACAGCTTCTGGCCCTAGATCTTTAGAGTCACTGTTCAGAGGAACAGAGCAGATTGTCCAAAGGCAAATACAAGGTGAAACAGCAAGTCCTAAACACAGCAACCCAGAGATGGAGAGAGTGGGACAGGGAGGTGTGCGTACCCCAAAATTCCTGAGAATGGCATCTACTAATGCATGTATTGTTGGACTCCTTCATAAAGTGGTGGAACTGCAGTGTGGGATTTCTATTTGGTTAGTTCATACCATGCTGTCAGCATTTTCCCTTGGTGACTGCTGCTGTGTCTCATAATCTCTATTTTCATGTTTGAAACAGGTAGTGTTTAAGAAGTCCTATGGAGACAGCTTATGAAATGGGAAGCTAATGATGTATACATAGATTTGCAGATGTTATTGTCTAGAGACAGGTACTTTTCTGGCACGAGAATGTAGAAAGGCATCTTTTCTTTCAGATGAAAAATTTGAGTCACCACAGCAAAGAAATTCAAAAATCGTGGTTTTCAAATGTCCAGATCTCTTTGTGGTTTTACCTCTCCACAAAGTTCCCTCATGTTCCCCAAGCCTTGCTATACCAAGGTTTGACATGGTTGGACAGCTCAAGGCTGAACACTGAGGATTTCCCCACTGCTGGAAGTTCTGAGGTGAAATTAGAAAAACCTGAGAAGAGAAAAGCTGAGTTTGCAAGGAGCCACAAGCCTGGCTCCAGAGGTGTGTGCTCTCAACATTCTGTTGCCTCTTGCTCAGTCAAACTGGCAGATTCTCCTCATGCATCCACAGAAGACAGTTCTATTCAATTTTTGCTGAAATGTCTCCCCACAAAACACTCTAAGTTTGAGAAATCAGCACTTTCAGATGAAAAACAGTTCCACCTAAAAATAAACAACTAGCTTCAGCTTTGAGAGATGTAGATTAGTTAATTGTTATCAGCAAGTGACAAAACACGGTTGAGAAATCAGCACTTTCAGATGAAAAACAGTTCCACCTAAAAATAAACAACTAGCTTCAGCTTTGAGAGATGTAGATTAGTTAATTGTTATCAGCAAGTGCTGACTTTGAAGCTTAGATATAAACCAAGCTCTGCTAAAAAGAAAGGATGATTTGTAGGGCAATGCAGAAGCTGGCAGAGCCTGAGGCTTGAGATTAAACCCTAGCTTAATACTGGTTGATAATACTGCATCCTATGACTCCCAGAAGGCATGATTCAATACAGAGGAGAGAGAAAAGCTTTTGGTCATGTAGTTTTCTGTTGCTGTTAATTATCGCCTAGGACAAGGTGTTCATACTCTGCACATGTGTCTGCTAATAGCAAAGAGTCTGTTACAGTCACACTAAAAATGTTTTGCAATCTGTCCTGAGTAATAAGCTACAGCAGTGTTATGTCTTGTTTCACAAAGAATGTGCTTCTGCTTGGGTTCACTTCACAAATTGCATTCTAAATGCTTTTATCACACTGTTTTGACCCCTAAAAGTGAACTCTAAACTTCACAGCTATCTTCCTCTCCTGTTTCAACTGAAATGTCTTCTTTTTATGACTTCTTTGAGCAGTTTTTGTGGGAAACAGTGACAAGCTATTTGTCTTAGAAACAGTTAAAAGTAACACCTGGAAGATTTAAAGTTCATGCTACCTGGCCACTATGTGGATTATATTCTTAACATCATGAATTTAAGGTAGGGTATATGCATCAAAAGCAGATGAATATCTGACCCTGATTCTGCCCAGTTTTATGCAGCCCTGCACAGGAGAGAGCGCAGGCAAAGGCACCGCAGCCCTTGGCTCCACCAGACACCGATGCTGAAAATATGTGAAAATGCACTTGGCTTCATACCAGCTCAAAAGTGTAGGTGAGGCATATATGGTCCTATGACTGCAAACATAGTGCTATTAGGGCAGTGGTTGGAATATAGATTTAAAAACTCTAAAATATTTCTGTGAAATCCTCCGGACCTGTAACTGCAGTTGTCCAGCTCACTGGTTACATGTCTAATAGCTGGCATTTTCTGTTTGAATAATATGCAAAAATCTACTCTACAAAGTATACCCTGATCATCAAAAATTTTAAATTCGTTTTAATTTCAAAATAAAGGCAATTAAAATTGAATTTGGAAATGTCATATGAAGCTTTCTTCATCACAGGCAACACCCATTACATACATTATTCAATGTGCATATCTTTCAGAGCCTACAAGCAGCATACCAAAATCTCTTGCAAAGAGCAACCCCCATGACATCTGATGTGAGGGGACATCAGCACTGGTCCACAGACAGGTGGTTACACTAAATCCACAAGGTACCACCACCTCCTTCTCCTAGTTGAGGCTGGGTTAGATGGACAGTTGAATTCTTCTGTGGCCCAGGACTGTCTGACCCCCCACATTGCTCCAGTGGTTGAGGGTTCAGATCACCACACAGACTCAATGCCACTGCTACCCCATAACTCACCACGGAACATGTAAGCAGCACAGCAACTTCAATAGCTCATGAGTTGCCCAAGGCTCCGAAGTCACATTTGGACATTCTGGACAGAGGATATGAATAATGAGAAGTTTGGGAGCTTAAGCCAGTGTTAGTACTCACTAATGAACAATTTCTCAGCTGAACACTAGGCAAAGCACAAAAGGAGAAATGTTCCAAAACATCCTGTAGTTTAGTCTACCCACAGGATCTGTGCTGGTCTAAAGGCTGGAGTAGTCATTTTGGTGGCATTATTTATTTACATAAAAGCTCAAAGGAATCTGATAAGCCTCTCTGGGCCCTATCATCCTCAAGGTTGTCAGAAAACTATCTTCTTCCAATTCCTGCAAGCTACAGCAAGGCAGTATGTGCTGCTTAGGTGACACTCATATGCCAAGGGCCTTTGGGACTGTGCACAGTAGCCTATTTTACCCTCACTGCACAGCAAAGCTATATCACTGGCTGCACCTGCTGCAATCATAAGGAACAGCTTGCCCCAAAGCATACTTTGATCTCTGTTACTATTTTTTCTTTCTTTATTCAGAAATTTGCTTTAGTTTCTCCCAGCTTACAAATCTCTCCTAACTACTACCTGCAAGTGTTAATTACAGAACAATTTAACTACCCCTCTGCAACATATTTGAAGTTATTAAAGCATGCAGAAATTCAAAAAAGGGAAGAAAATCTGGTCCAGAAAATGGGAGGATGGTTGGTATTACAGCATCATATTTTGCAATTCTCCTTGGAGGAAATACATTGTTGAGAACAGCAAATATATTTGCTAGTTATTTAAGAACTCCCTGCTTACATATCTTTGCTCCTGCCAGTTAATACACTCCAGTTTAATTAGATTCTTATTAAACATTGCTACTTTCTTGCCCACATCATATTAAAACTTAATTGGCAATGCTTCCTACTTACATATTTTTATTTACTCTACTTTTCTTTTCCTCCAGGCCAGCTGGATTTAGCCAGAACCCCATTCCACTAACCTCAAAAACATCCCATTCCTTTTTACATCTTCATTTTTTCCTGTCATTATGCACTTTTATCCTGTTGTCTTTTTATTCCTCTCCACCTACTGTATAATTTCTCCTGAGCACCAGCATACACAGGCTTGAATCTTGAGATAATTGTAGTAACTCCATAGAGTCTGTACATGCATATCTGTGTTCTGAGGCCTTAAACTAGAAATGAGCACCAAACTTAGATCTAATAGGCTACACAAATCAGGTGTTGATATAATTTTTCCTAGTATCCTGAGTATCGTAGAATCTTGCGGTGACATATGCAATCAATAGAAGCCAGTTATCTCCCTGACACTCACTGTGGGTTAATAAAAAAGAGAAGGAACACACTGAGATCTCATTTTCTCCTCATCATCATCTATGTCAGTGGTGAAGAACTGGTTATAATTAGAACACTTAGATCTTCTGAATGTAAGTGCTGAAGGACTCTTTAGAGCTTTGGAAGGAGTTGCCTGGAAGGATTTGAGAAAGATCTGGAGAATAGTCCTTCCTCCCTATAGCTTGTTAGCTAGTTCCATTATGGAGGGGATGTATTCCATGTTGGCAAAGATCTATATGTACTTTCTGGTCTCCCCAGACACTTGAGTGAATATTAAAATCCTGACTCAGCAACGCAGGGTGGGTGTAATGCTTACAACACGTCTGAATCCACTGGTACCTGATGAGTTAAAGGCTTTTTCCTGAGCAGAATGAAAAGCAATTACTTTAGTAAAATGTTATAGTAAAAATATATGTAAAATAGTCACATGCAAAACCTTAATACATATTTATGATAGAAAGCTGGGACCCATATATCCTTGTTCATAGGTGAAATTATTACATTTTTTTGTTAAAAAGCTGCAGGTTAGTTCAATCCAAGTTATTTGGGTCTTTCATTTTTCAAATCTTAATTACAAATAGCTTTTCACTGAAGAATGCTTGAAAATTCTTGATCATTTATCATTATCGTTCCAATATTCTTCAAGGCCAAATGAAAAGCTATCTCTTTCCCCAAGTTAAAAATCAAAATGATTCAGTCTCCAAGTAGCATGTTGTGAGAAAGATGCCGCCTGACCTAAATACCCCTGTAACTTTGATCATATGAATGGGTTTTGGATGCTGACCACAGACTCAGCAGTAAGTTTTTGTAGGCTGAACATGTAGTTGGATTTGCAATGTTTGAACATGGTGCATTGGCTTCCTTATAATTTGCCTTTCTATCATTTGTTTTAACATTTTCTGTTTGTCTGTTTGGCACAGCATTAACACATAGTGCCCTACAACACATTTGCCACATAATGAGGTTAATGAACACAGAAGTATTTTAGCAACTTCATCTATTGTGTTTTCACATTTTGATAGATAATTGCCATAATGGAGCACTTTGCTATTTTGATCTTTATAGAGCATGAAGTCACATTACATTTGGACAGTAGTCAGGACTGTCTATCAGTCCTTGCTCGTATGAATGACTCATTACAGACTGTGTTCCAAAATACTTTGCCCCGTGCTCTCTTTTCTCATGGTTTCTGCTACTTTCACCTCCCTTTTCCTAATCATAAGACTGTAATGTAATTAACCAAAATGAAACGTTAATTTCTTCCTATGCCATGCCTCTCTTCTTCTCATCCTTAAACCCTCTTTGAGGAGGGGAGAGGAAAGCTTTCAGACATAATTTCATAGAGTCAGAGGCTAATGCATGTTGGAAAGGACCTTCAGAAGCTCTCTAGTCAAACTTCTTGATGAAACGAGGGTCAGCTATGAGATCAGATCAGATTGTTCAGCAGTTTATTCAGTCAGATGTTGTAAACATTCAAGGATATTGCACAGCCTCTTTGGGCTCCTTTCCCACCTGTTGGCTGTCTTCATGGGAGAAACGGCTTTCCTTAAATCCAGCCTGAACCTCTCTTGTTTCAGCTGATATCCATTGTCTCCTGGCTTCCCGACATCCGCTATTATGAAGATCCTGGCTCCACCTCATCAATCACATCCTTGTAGATGGGAAGACTGCTCTTAGGTTCTCTGAAACCATCTTACTCCAGGCTGAACAAGGCCCATTCCTTCAGCTTCCATTCATAGGGCAGGCCCTCCAGCCTGACTGTCATGGTGACATTTTGCTGAACTTGCTGGAGTTTATCATGCCTTTTGTTTTCTAATAAATGCTGGTAGAAGAAGATAAATGCTTTCTTCAGTCTACTGAAGAAAATGCTGCTGTTAATACAGCTCAGGGTGCTTTCTTTGCTACCAGGGCAAACCACTAGCTGATGTTCAGTTTTCTGTCTGCCCGTACTTTTAGATCCTTCTGCACAGAACTCTTACTAGCCTGTCAGTCCCCAGCTTGTATCATTGTCAGTGGTTTGTCCTTTCCAGATGTAGAATTTGCACTTGTCCTGGTTGGGGTTGATAAGGTTTGTGTTGGTTCATCCCTCCAGCCTGGCAGCAGCAGCCCAGCACTCAAGCGTATCGAACAGCCCCCTCGATCCTGTGTGATCTGCAAACTTGATGAGGATGTATTCTGTCCCCTTTACAACTCTAGAAATGCCATCTGAGGACATGGCTGGAAATGAGTAGGGAGAAATACTGCTGGAAAACAGTGAGGAGAAAATCCACAGGACTGAGAGAGGATTTTAGACTTGGCTCATACCTAATTATCAAGTTTGTGATTCCTAAGGGCTGCATGTACAAAGGCACAGTAGGATGATGCAGCTGTTTTTCTGAGGATTGACATGTTTTGCTATGTTTTTCTGCAGATTTATAGCATTACAAGTAGGTAGAGTTCTGCATGCCCCAAGAACCATTTTGTCTCAAGAAATCAGTAAAATCTCTGGAGGAGACACAGAGCTCATTTTTCTTGAGGAAAAAAGCAAAACTGCATTTTCTGATCACTTCGGTCTTGTGATGTTTATTTCAATATTGTAAACACTTCAATTTTGTCATGATTCCTTAGGAGCTCTGACTAGAGGTCATTTGTCAATTATTTTTGTCAATACTTTGGTTTATACATCATTTTCTTCTCATTAACTATCAGATTAACCTCTCCCAAATACGTCAGGAAGATTATGTAGAAGATTTGGGCAGCTGAAATTCATATTTGCAGAGAACTGTCTCCCTAGTGCTTTCATTTCAGAAGCACTGTGGCAATACAGTTAAAAATCAATGGCTGGCAACAGAATGAACTTCACAAAATGTACATAAGTAATATTTCAGCCATGGAGAATTTTCTTATGAGGCCTCAAGGCATCATGCTTTGTAATGAGAGGAAACATGTTTTATTTTTGCAGTCTATATAATTGGGGAAAAAATATGATACATTTTCAGACAACAGTAGCCTTTCTCTTGGCCCAAAATCATGTTGGCGGAAAACTCTTGTTGTCAACTGATCGAGATATTTATATTTAATGACAAGTTGAGTGCATCTCATTCACATATTTGACTTCTGACAATCAGACCTCAGATCTTCTCAGTCTCTGTTTCAAGTTGATATTCTGCAATAATGCAGCTTAGAAATAATTGAAGTTTACCATCATGTTCTTAAATCACTCCTCACTTAATCTCTTTCTCTCCTATAAAAGGAATATCATCAGTTATACCTGAAGATCAGGAATCTACATCAAAAAAACAACATAATCATTCAGAACCAGCAGCATTCACCCAAGGAGAGTGGCTGGGTAGTTGGACTAGCTGTGTATGTCAGACCCCTCTCCTGACATCCTTGGCATGTCTGAACTCTCTGCCTACTATTAGCTGTTGATTAACCCTGTGCTAGTTTCAGCAGATATGATGATGCAGCTTCTTTTCAGTCTTAGTGTTTGCTCCTTCTGTGGGTTAAACAGGGCTAACAGAAACCATCCATTTCAGATGTCTTAGCTGCAGAGAGGGAGGGACAAGTTACAGAGACATGCTCATGACCTGGAAGCATGTCTTTATTTTGTGCTAGAGCAGTGGCCCACTGACAATGTTTCTTCACCTGCTCTGCAGCTCTTATACAGCCTTCATGACCCTGTCATGGGGTATGGTCCTACCTGACAATTATTATAAATCCTATGATAAACTCTGAGTTTCCTGTCAACACTATGTTTCCCCACTTGTTTGTAGTGCCTTTACTGAATATAGCTCTAAGGGTCCTAAGTGCATCCTTCCCCCGCATCCGGGAATCTGGCAGTGGGGCTCAGGGCCAAGGCAGAGCCAGCACAGACCCTTGCCACTGGTGCCTGCAGGCAAAGGCAAACAGACAGCACTACAGAGAGGTTCTGGCTCACATCCCAGGGCTGTGTCTGGCCCAGAAGCTCCTCACCAGGACTGTTCCCACATCTGTTGGTTGACAGACCGGTGCAGCCCATCCCCACAGACTGTGCCCAGTGGCTGGAGCTGAGGCTGCCCCAGTGCCCACCAGCTGCCCTGCTTCTGGCTGAGGTGGTGAGACAGGCCTAAACTGCCAAGCCCTGTCCTGCCAAATCCCCAACCTCTAAGGGGATCCTCCATCCCCAACACCCCAGCCCTGGGGAGCCATCCCTTCTTGTGGGGCAAGAACAATATCCACTCAAATACAGGTTATCTTTCACAGAATCACAGAATAAATTAGGTTGGAAAAGACCTCTGAGATCATCGAGTCCAACCTATGACCTAACACCACCATGTCAACTAGACCATGGCAGTAAGTGCCACGTCCAGTCTTCCTTTAAACACCTCCAGGGACAGTGACTCCACCACCTCCCTGGGCAGTCCATTCCAATGTCTTATCACTCTTTCTGTGAAGAAATTCCTCCGAATGTCCAACCTAAACCTCTCCTGGCACAGCTTTAGACTATGTCCTGTCCTCTCATCACTATTTGCCTGGGAGAAGAGACCGAGTCCCATCTGGCTACAATCTCCTTTCAGGTAGTTATAGAGAGTGATAAGGGCCCCCCTAAGCCTCCTTTTCTCAGGCTAAACAACCACAGCTCCCTTGACCACTCCTCACAGGTCCTGTGCTCCAGACCCTTCACCAGCTTGAGTCCCATCTGGCTACAATCTCCTTTCAGGTAGTTATAGAGAGTGATAAGGGCCCCCCTAAGCCTCCTTTTCTCAGGCTAAACAACCACAGCTCCCTTGACCACTCCTCACAGGTCCTGTGCTCCAGACCCTTCACCAGCTTCACTGCTCTTCTCTGGACATGCTCCAGCACTTCAATGTCTGTCTTGTAGTGAGAAGCCCAGAACTGGACATGGTACTTGAGGTATGGCCCCATCAGTGCCAAGTACAGGGGGACAATCACTTCCCTAGTCCCACTGTTTCTGATACACACTATTTCTGATACACACCAGGATGGCATTGGCCTTCTTGGCCCCTCTTCCTCTAAGATGTACTCCCCTCATGAGTTCATCACAAATGGCTGTGTATAGGAGAAAATTATGCTGGCTGCAGGGTGACAAAAAAATCCTCTCTCACCATAGACTGTAGAAAAGCAAACAGTGGGTATATAAAAGATCAACTATTTCAAAGAACTTCAAAAGATGACAAAAAATGTCTCCCCTTCAGACAAATCTAGGAACTGTAGCCAGATGTACGGAAGAAGAACTCTTCTTCATACAAATACTACCAAGACCTTTTATAGTCTTTGTTCTCATGCTACCCTCTGCTACAAGCATTTCTCTACTCCAGTTTATCTGCATTTGGACTAGAGAGTCATGCAATGAAATTAAGTCATATCACATCTTTAGTTGCTCGAAAGCAGGCTCATCCATGAAAAGTAGTCTCACCTAGGAAAATGTATTTTCGAAATTTACAAAGACGGTAAAATGCTTACATCTTTCTGAGAACCTTTCTGCTCAGTGACTCTTCAGCTGCTGTTATTAGACATCTGAAGTACAAATGACACAATCACTTGCATAAAACAATCAGTCCAGCCGGCCTGAGCTCGTACATCCTTTGCATAAGGTCTTTGATGAATAGAGCCTCTTATCGTTCATCTCCAATCTATTATTAATAACATTCCCTATGATCATCCAGACACAAAGCATTAAGACAATAACTCTATAAGTGAATAACAGAGACCTAGTTTGCCCACTGGAATTACAGTCATTAAGTTTCTGCCAAAAGACCATTGCTTCAGACATAATGAGGAGCAATTACCATACAGGCGTGGAAGGTGTTTATGCATAGTATATTAAGCTAAAGCATTCCCTTTTCTTGGGAGCTGCCTTGTAGTAGCACCAAATGTATCAATTAAATTACCTAATGAAATACATTTCAGTATAAAACAGACTTCACTCCCAGTGTAGTCATCTCTTTAGTAATAATATAACAAGCATATAAATAAAAGCTTGTGCGTACGACAATCTTCCTGTAGACAAACTTAATGGGAAAAAAAAGAAAAAGGGTCAAGGTAGATAATATTTTCATGTTGCTTTAATGATGAAAAACTTAAGAAACTAAGTTCTTGGGACAAGGAGGAAGATATGAAACAAGTAGGAATAACAATTTTCTTGCCAAACACTCTTACCTTTATCCCTAACTTTGGACACTGTCGGCAGCCCAGAATAACACTCTGCTAGCCTCACACTGAAATTCTGCCTCTGTCTCTCCACTGTGTTGTGGTTTAACCACAGCCAGCAATGAAGCACCGTGCAGCTGTTCACTTGATCTCTCACAGTGGCATGGGGGAGAGAATTGGAAGAGTAAAACCGAGAAAACTCATGCGTTGGTATAAGGACAGTTTAATAGATAAAGCAAAAGCTGCACATGCAAGCAAGGCGAAACAAGGAATGCATGCACCACCTCCTGGGGGCAGGCAGGTGTTCAGCCATCTCCGGGAGAGCAGGACTCCATCATGTGCAAGGGTTACTTGGGAAGACAAATGCCATTACTGTTCTCCACTTCCTTCTTCTTCCCCCAGCTTTATAGACTGAGCATGATGCCATATGGTATGGAATACTCCTTTGGTCAGTGGAGGCAGCTGTCCCAGCTGTGTCCCCTCCCAACTCCTTGTGCACCTCCAGCCTCCTCACTGGTGGGGTGGAGTGAGGAGCAGAAAAGGCCTTGCCACTGTGTAAGCACTGCTAAGCAGTAACAAAAACATCCCTGTGTTATCAGCACTGGTTTTAGCACAAATCCAAAATGCTGCCCCATACCAGCTATCATGAAAAAAAATTACCACAGGCAAAACCAGTACAATTGACTATAAAGGGAGGGACTGTTTACAGCATTCTCATTAAGTATTGCAGTTAGGAGCTAGGCAATAAGTGATCACAATCTGGGCATCACCGTTACAGGCATGCAGAGAGAGAAGAAGAATGTAGGCACAAGCACCTACTGACATCTCTGAACCTTTTGACAGTGTGCATGGCATGCCTGCTGTTGTGGGACTGACCAGATGCCATCACCTCTTCCCATCCTTTCTTTGTACCATATCCAACCATTTAGGACTAGCCATGAAACTGCCATTCTTCATGTGTAACTTCATGCTGTTTTCCTTTCCAGAAAGTGACCTGGCAAAGGGAGAGAGCACACTGTACAACAACAATTTCTTGGCTGTATCATTTGAACACATGAAGGAAATGTGGTTTATGGGCTCCAGAAACTGCAGTTGCAGCCTTCCAAATTTCATATCCTCTTTC
>NW_008675237.1:48245-56346 GCF_000695815.1 Acanthisitta chloris
ACTGCCTTGTCTCTTCAAAAGCCATGAATTCTTTTTATTTCACTCACCAAAATCTGAAACTAAGTAATTGTTTTACCACAGAGGAAGTTTAAATATGGAACTAGCACAAGGCAACACCCAGATTGTGAATGCATCCTGAAACACAAAGGTATTAGAATCTGAGATATATATCTATCCACAACATCCTTCTCCCAAATATCTCAGCTGAAGTTCTGCATCCGGTCTGCAGAACTGCAATGCTCCTCTGTCCCTCCCCAAATGGTGGGCGAAGTCAGACCTAGAGCTAAACTTTACACACAAGCACCTGTAGTGTGCTCCTCTGTCCCTCCCCAAATGGTAGGCAAAGTCAGACCTAGAACTAAACTTTACACACAAGCACCTGTAGTCAAGAGAACAGGAATATTATGGGCTCTGTAGTGCCCATTTTTGAGTATAGTTGTTCTTTTGCTTCCAAATATAGGGAAAACAGATTGCTACACTGCAATACCAGGAGGTAGCATATGATACGAATGAATGCTGTAATAGGATGCCCACAAATCATTTGCTTTAAAAAAAATATGGTATCATTTTGGTATTTTAATCTTTCATCCAACAAAAATACAATAGTATTCAACAAGACAGTCAAACTTTAGGAACTCTCTCCTGTGCATACAAAGGATCTTTTTCTGAATAAAAGTGATGACCAGAAGATTGATCAATCAATTAGTCCATTGATCTACCTTCTGATAAAACTTCTGCCCCAAATATACATCTTGTGGTCAGATTCCCAGACTGATCTAAATCGTCTCACAAAGCTGCATCCCTTCAACTTTGAAATGTTCTAGAGAGTTGTACTAGACACAGTAAAAGTGATTCCAGTTTTAGGGATTGACACATCCCTAAGAGCTGAATGCATTCATGCTTGCCTTTGTGCTTGCCAATTATCCTGAAATTATCCCTAATATAACTCAGATTAATACAAACAAAAGTTAAAACCCTTTGATTCAGCACTGTACTGGAATTGGGCCCCTATACAAAGTTTACTTTTCACTACCTTTGTTTGAAAAAATGCCTTCAGAAAAGCATACATTCTAAATGTATTAATCATTATTTAATAGAGAGGGTGTGTATTTATTAGTAGTAATTAACTACTATTAAATACAAATATAATTATACTAATACAATTATTTGGTAGAAGTAGATTTTTAAAGCATTATGAGTCTACATTTTTAAGTCTCTATAGAAGGCAGAGTTGCTTTACAAAGACTTGCTGAAAAGTCTTTTTGCCTCCAATTTTACAAGTTTTTTGTGTCTAAGCAATTTAAACACACTTTCTGGCTTCTAAATATTATCTTCATTCTTCATCCCTTTCCTTGCATTGTACAAGTCTCCTTAACATGCATCTAATCTAGGAATGTACTAACAGTCAGGTTCTCTCATCAACACATACTGCTCTTGACAGTGCTAAGCTATAAATAGTCAAGCTCAGCTTTTAATCATATGATGCAGTTATGAATGACTTTCCATGCTTAATGCACAGTTGCAATCATTTTTTACTTTTAAACATGGCTGGAATTTCTTATCTTCTTCCTTGGCTCAGAAGCTAGCTCTCTTCAAAAACTGACAACTTCTTCCTGGTTCAATCGATTTTAGAAGTAGAAAGACATTGTCCAAAACTTGTGGGGTTTGTCGATGTAAAACAAACACATACTGTGGAAATGTCAGGTAAAGAACTTGCTGAATAATACAGGACTTTCTCATGAAGAAACAGGATTGAACAAAACTAGAGTTCATATTAAACATTTTAAGAGTAACATGCTGACACAGGCAATATATTGCTTACCTAATGGTGTGTCTCTCACAGGCTAAAGAAACGTCCCAAGAACTTTCAGGTGTGCAGAACTGTGTAAATAGGCCTGAAGAATGCAATGCTTTTATGCTTAAATATAACAGTGAGTCATAGAAAATTCTTCATTTGGTGGTAGAAAAATATGTAAATATATATATATTATTCACAGATGTACAGCTCTTACTCATAGCACTGTTTGTGAAAACCTGAAATAACATGTCTGAAATAATTCTGAAAAGCTAAGTTTCAGACTCAGTGGATCAATAAGGTTTTTTAAAGTTATAAGTTTGCTTAAATTCTTTTGCTTAAACAGAAGGACATGTAGGATTAGGATTTTGTCCATGTCAGACTGGGCAAAAATTTGTTATCTTCAGCTGAATTTTGTTAAAAGTGCAACAGAAAAGCCTTCACAATTTCTTCCAATATCAGTAGTTAATCTGCAGAAAAGCTTGATTTTGTCCTGTCTTCTTTCTTTCAAAGTTACTAAAGTGCTATAATTAAAAGTATATCACTGTATCAACCTGAGAATCTATATACAGCAGAGTCAAACTGGCAAAAAGGTACTCCCCTTCTCTGGTTCCAGGCAACAGTTCTTGAACTCTTGGCTACCATTATGTAAAAGAAGGGGCAGGAACACACATTCATTTGGGAAACCTGCAGTGTTCAGTAATGTGAGGACTGACACTGCAGACACAGGGGACTAGGACAGAGTGATAATGCAACTTAAATAAATTTTTTCCTCTCAGTCAGTCTTGCTACACTGAGAATGGGCAACCACACAGTTTCTCAACTCTAGGTGAAAGGCTTAGTTTCATTTTTTGCAAAATCCTCCAAAACGTGAGTCCTTCCCACATGCATAAACAAGGGAAGTGGTCTAACTCCTTCCCCATTTCCTGCTCCTCTTTATCCTTTCTTTCCTCTTTTCCATATTCATCATTAATAACAAATGGACGAATGGACTGCACATCTGGTTCAGCTCTGGCAAGAACTCTCAGGATGCAAGTGGCAACAGCTGCCAAGTGTCTTAATTTCAGAACGGAAATTCTCCTAAGAAAACTTTCTGTAAGAGACTGACTTCACTTGCTGCCAAGTGAAACAGGCCAGTCCCATATTTATGACATTTTTGTAACCCTTTTCCTTTCCAAACAAACTAGCAAAATACTATTAGTGAATTCAGTTAAGAGAATGTGAGGGAGGGGAAATTAAACATGTTTTCTCCAGCCACTTTGACCCGGATTGCTAGAATTTCATTTTATGAGCTCATTTTATGTAAGCTGAATTGGATTTATGATTCTTTGTTTCTCCTATTTTTAATATAACAGTTACATAAAACAGTTTCCTCGATCAAACTGTGAATCAGTAACTCTACAGGACAGTAAAGCAAGCACTTCAGAATGCCACCAGAGGGACTCAGTGCAATTGCAAACTTGAAATTCCAAGTTTAAAAAAAAACGAACAAAACCCAAACCCAAAAGACACGGAAAGATCATTACCCTGCAAAATAGCAGACAACAAAGAAATAAAGACTATTGATCTGAAGCACGGTGATTGTGCCTCTTGAAGCAAAAATCTTCACATTCCAATTACACATAATGATGAACAATAATGTAAATTAAAAACAACCCTGCTTATATTTTTTTTCCTCCAGAAATAGATGCATTATTTTGCATTGCACTGCACTTTAATAGCTTCTTATTTTGATTGTTGTCTTCTTGACAATGTCTACCTCCATATTTTGCCCCACACCCATAACTCAGCCTTTTTCACAGAATCACTGAATAATCAGAGTTGGAAGGGACCCACGAGGACCATCCAGTCCAGTCCAACTCCCTGCACAAGGCATCCCCAAGAATCACACCATGTGCCTGAGAGCATTGTCCAAACACCTCTTGAACTCTGTCAGGCTTGGTGCTGTGACCACTTCCCTGGGGAGCTGTTCTGGTGTCTGACCACCCTCTGGGGGAAGAACCATTTTGTAATATCCAATCTCTTCTCTCATCTTCTCTAATCCATCTCTTAAAACTGACAGCTCCAAACCAGGGGTTGCAAGAATCACACCATGTGCCTGAGAGCATTGTCCAAACACCTCTTGAACTCTGTCAGGCTTGGTGCTGTGACCACTTCCCTGGGGAGCTGTTCTGGTGTCTGACCACCCTCTGGGGGAAGAACCATTTTGTAATATCCAATCTCTTCTCTCATCTTCTCTAATCCATCTCTTAAAACTGACAGCTCCAAACCAGGGGTTGCAAATCACCATCTCCCATCCCTGTCAGCTGTGAGAAATCTCTGAACTGTCCTGTGACTCTACCTTGCAATGCACCTGATATATTTTTCCTTAACGCTTTTCCTTTGATATTACTAGAATTAAGAGTAATTTGGCGATTATTGGGCAACAGATTGCGGATACACAGTAGTGTTAAGCTCCTACTTCAAGCAGCCGTGATCTAAGCACATCATTCTGAACAGTTCCTCAGTTGTTTCGGCTATTCAACAGACTTTAAATATTGCTCTCTTGTTTCAAATTTAAAGCGCACTGATTCACTTCTGCAGTTTTTTATAAGTGTCAGGCTTTCACAATTGAACAAGATGGTTAACCATGTATCACATCCTGAGCAATCTCTGGTGAATGTGCACATTTGCTTTCCTCTATCATGAATAACATTGGAAAAGGCAATTAATTTCTGTACGGGCTTTTTAATGTTTTATTTTTTATCATCTTCCTTCTTCCACCTGCTAAATCTAGAAACCTATCCACTTCCCTTCTACTGCTTGTTCAGTAGCAAAAGAAGCCAATCCCTGGATAGGCATGGATGAACAGGGCCAGGAGCTTTCAGCCTTCAGGTCGCTCTTTTGCACTCCCTTGGTTAGGATAAGACCTAGAGCATCCTGTTTCTTCTTAAGGAAATAAACACAAACAAAGGGGGGGAGAGGAAGAATAGTGAAAAGGAAGACAAAAAACCTGCCCAGTGGTCAGAGAAATAGGAGCAATAGTACAACACATGGCAAGGATAAAAAACAACTATGGAAATGAGAATTAAGCATTTCTGGTTTTTATTAGTCCACCGTTTCCCTGTGCACATGGATTACTGCAGTCATTGGAGTACACCCCTAAGTAAGGAAAAGAAAAATGTGGTTTCCATGCCTTATGCCTTTGTATCATAAGGAAAGGAGAAAGGAGGAAACTACTACGCCATGAAGCCACAGTTTTGCCTAGAAAGGGAGTTATTCTTCTGTCCTCCATGCACAACACAATAAAGCAGCAAATGGTGGTGACTGGAGGACCAGGACTCACCTCAACACAATGAAGCCAGGACTACAACAAATTACTGGCGTGCTGGTAGCTTTGACTTAGTGCTGAGTTGTTAAAACAAATGAGGTGTCAGCTTTGTCTTTTGCTGAGACTATTCTTAGCATTTTGAATTTTTAAAATATTTATCTTTTTCTCTGGTTTTTTTTTTAACATTCATCAAGTTCTGAAGGTCTTCTGCAGTTCTTAAAGCAAGATTATGAACAAGACATTATATTCTTCATATAAGTTCCATTAACTCATATTCCATTTAGAAGATTCCAAGCTGTCGTTTGTTATGCTTCAACAGACAAAATGTACCTAGACGATGCACTCTGTTTCGATATCTGCTCATTGTGCTGCTCTCTCCGCTACAGTGTTTTCTAAACTCTTGAGTTTTGTGAGTCATCAACACATTTTTCAGTGATGCTTATCTTTCTGTTATGCTAAAACTTCTCAAAAGCGTCACAAAAGTAGCAAAACATATGTAAATTTCCCTTTATGCACTACACATTCTGAGAGTGTTTTCAAGGTGAGGACAGGTAAAAAACAACCTGATTTCTGTTCATTCTTGGCTCAGCACACTGACTTGTTTTTTTACCCACTAATTTTTCAGTACTACAGCAAAGCAACCTGTCAAACTTGGGGAACAGCAAGCTCTATTCAGTGTCTGGAGCGGTAGTGCATTCTGAACTGGCAGAATAATTTTTTTTCCTGTGTTCCACAGGGTCTTTTGTGTATTTCTGATTTCATACCTTAAGGAAGCACTAATGTTCTGGATTTAATAGCACCTCCTCCCTATGCTCATCTTTGGTTTGGATGTCCTGTTTCCCCATTGTAATTATTTGGCCTGCACTCATCCCATGCTTATCTTTGGTTTGGACGTCCTGTTTCCCCATTGTAATTATTTGGCCTGCACTCATCCATGATGTCTGTATTAAGTGAGCATTGGAATGCATAAAAATGGAATGCTTGGCTAAGTTAAATTCATTGCATATAACCTCATTTATAGTTTTGTAAACCCAATACCTTTAAATAGCTCTCCCTCGTCTTCACAGTATAAATATTTTTTTTGTATATGCCTTTATCTCATGACATCTTTCTTTGGGTTACCTAACTTCAACCTCTGGTCCTTACTCCTGTATTAGTTTCTGTGGGTTTTGTTATCATGTCTTTCCTGTCCCTACACTTTGTTTTGCTTTGTTAGGTTCCTGATTGCTTTGTTTTTTGAATGACAGTGGTTTACTCCTAGAACTGATATGATGCAACAGTCAGTCCTGATTGTTATATTATAGCTGTATATTAGAGTGTTTGATTTTTTTCACATTTGTCTCTAGAATTTTCCTTTTTAGGCACCACATGATTGGTCTATTTTGAAGCTAATTGCTGACAATTTCAAGATTCTAAGAAATGTTGTATTTCAGACCAAGCCAGACCAATGGAGAAATTGTTTGGGTCCACTGCAGCCTTTAACCACAGCTGGAAAGTTATGGTTATTCTTGCAGTCATATAGTAGACATCCTCTAGTATCCGTAACTGCATTATACAGGAATAGTTACATTTGTACACAATCTGTTTGGATTTTGGAGTGTCCTAAAATGTGTCTAAAGCCTGGTAGCATAAACACTATTTTGAGATTAGTCCAAAACAATGTATCTCATATACACAAAGAGGTGTATTCTACACACAGACTTAATCAACCTTCTTCCTTTTAATTACTGAATCCTATCCTCTGATTTCTAAGCAGGACTCTTTCAGTTTTGCTACTCTAAAGTTGAAATTATTCATTAAAACCAGCCAGCCTTCACTTTTCCTGGCTTGAATTTTCCAGGTTTGGTGGTATCTCTTCAGTACATTTGCTTGGCAATCCCTTTTGAGGGCAAAAGTGATCAGAATGCAGATTCCCTCTGAGCAGTTGTTTATTTTTATAGGAAGTATCCATTGGCTTTAAAACGTTCTGTAGGAATAAAAATGGCTAGATTCAACCATTCAACTGTTGTTTGCTTTTTACCTAAACAGAAAATCAACTCTGCACGGGCACTTCTTGTCTGTTTTATTTGACAATTCTTAAGAACAACAAGTTTTTAAAAGGCTCCATTTATTAGCCAGTTCACACGATTCAACAGGGAGAGGAAGCTGCCCAGCTGTGTGGCTGCATTTAGCACTGCATAAACTATACTAGGCATGCTAATAGGGGAAAGCCCCTTAAATCCCTCCTCCCACTAATCCACCAAGCCCTGACGTACAATGTCACAGTCCTCTTTACCTGGAATTTCTGCAGCTCTTCTTCAGCTGTTAATTTCACGTGGGATATCTGATTGCTCATTCCCTTAGATGATGTAAAATAATTTTTCTAATAACTTCTAAAACTTCATTTTAGCTTGATCAAAATACAGTAGCACAGAAGAGATCACCGAGTCAGATAGACCTCACAACAAATCCATTACACTAGCCAGAAATTGTGTAAGGCCAAAAATTATACAGAAGAAGTCCTGTAACTTATACACCATTTGATAACTCATACATTCTTACTGAAAAGCTCATTAAATCCTGTGCTGTGAATTTCACAGGGTGAGGGTACAGACAAAAATTAAAAGCAAAATAGAACACAAAGAGCAGATGGAGTGTTGGATATGTGTGAATGGGCAGGAATAAGAGCATACAAAATAGCTATGAAGATTAATCAGAATCAAATATATTCAATTTGTAGCAGCTGCTCTGGGTTGGGGCATCCTAAAGACCACATCCAGTGAAGGGTTTTGTTTCTCATCTAGGGTCTGTGTTTTTACATAGATTTAGTTGAATTAATTTCTGCTGCTACAGAAAGCTCCATCTCAGACTACAGACATCAGCTGTGCTGAGCCTCAACATGCCAATAACAATGTATGTTCCCTGTCAAGGCAAATAAGTATCAGCAGGTGACACAGGTGGCTGAAATCAAATTGAGGGGGGTGACTGATACCCTTAAGGCCAGGGTTGTCATTCAG